>NC_133655.1:18166954-18466990 GCF_009905375.1 Apium graveolens | reverse complement strand
AAATTCACTAAGCCAAACAAAAACATGGTGGACAAATCCAAGTTCAAATGTTATAACTGTGGCATTAGTGGACACTTTGCAAGTGAGTGTAGGAAGCCAACCTCTGATAAGAAGAAATTTGAGCAAGTTGATTACAAAAAGAAGTATTTTGATTTGCTCAAACAAAGGGAAAGAGCTTTTCTCATTCAAGATGATTGGGCAGCAGATGGAGTCAATGAAGATGATGATATGGAATATGTCAACCTCGCCCTGATGGCTAATTCTGATAAAAATGAAACTAGTTCATCAAGCAACCAGGTAATTACTACTGATCTCTCTCAGCTTTCTAAAAATGAATATAATGAAGCCATAAATGATATGTCTAATGAATTATATCATTTGCGTGTTTCCCTTAAATCACTAGCTAAAAAAAACACTAGGATCAAAGAGAATAATGTGTTTTTAAGTGATAGGAATGCTGTGTTAGAGGATCAGGTAATTGAGCTTGAAAAGATTAAACTTAAATGCTTGACTGTTGAGAGTGAACTAGAAGAAGCTGTTAAGAAAGTAGACATTATTTCTAAACAGTTAGAAAGTGAGCAAGAGGTAATCAAGGCCTGGAAAACATCTAGGGATGTTAGTGTTCAGATTGCCAAGGTTCAGGGAATTGAATCATTCTGTGAGGATGCCTGGAAGAAAAACAAAAAGGAGTTAGAATTAATTGATGGATTGTCAACGGATGTGGAATCAATGGATGATGAAAGTTATCCGTTGAAGGAAGAAAAAGAACATCCGTTGAAGGCTCATCAATTAAAACAGGTAAGTAATTTTAAAAATAAAAATCTCAATAAGAAGGATGATTCAACTTTCAAGAACTTTGTCAAAGAAGGAGCTAGCACATCCAAAGATGCCAGTAAGGTGAATATAGGACACATGACTTTGGATCAGCTGAAAAATAGGCTTAAGTTGGTTGAGGATAAGAAGGAAACTAAAAGAAAATCTAAAAGAAATGGGAAGGTAGGGATTAATAAACATAACAATTACACACCTGATAGGTATGCTCCTAGAAAAAGCTGCATGCATTGTAAAAGTGTTAATCACCTATCTGATAATTGCAAATCTGTTAAAAATGCTCCCATGCCTTCAAATCCCTCCATGCCTAACATGTCTATGTCACCTCTGCATGTCATGCCTGTTATGTCTCATCAGAATCCCCATGCACATTTTGCAAACATGCCATATATTAATAATCCTTATTTTACTGCATTTAGTATGCCTCAAATGCCATACAATATGCCTATGTGGAATAACATGTTTGCCCAATCTATGCCTTATCAAATTCAATCAAATGTGCTAAATGATTCTGTGACTAACCCTACACTTCAACCAACCACATCTGAGATCAAGGTTGACCCAAAGTTACCTAAGTCAAAAGATGCAGGAGGAATGAAGTCTAGGAAAAAGACTAACAAGGCTGGACCCAAGGAAACTTGGGTACCAAAATCAACTTGATTGATTTTGTTGTGTGCAGGGAAAAAGAAGGAATCTATGGTACTTGGACAATGGGTGTTCAAGACACATGACAGGAGATTTCACTCTGCTCACAGAGTTTAAGGAGAGAGCTGGCCCTAGCATAACCTTTGGAGATGACAGCAAAGGATTCACTATGGGATATGGCTTGATTTCAAAAGAAAATGTCATCATTGATGAAGTTGCATTGGTTGATGGTCTCAAACACAACTTATTGAGCATCAGTCAACTATATGACAGAGGTAATACTGTTTCCTTCAATTCTGAAGCCTGTATTGTCACAAGTAAGAAGGACAATAAAGTGGTTCTAACTGGAGTTAGAAAAGGGAATGTGGACTTAGCTGACTTCAACTCTACATATGCAGAATCTATTACTTGTCTTCTCAGCAAAGCAAGCTCAGTTGAAAGTTGGCTATGGCACAAGAAGCTGTCCCATTTGAATTTCAAGGCAATGAATGATCTAGTCAAAAAGGACTTAGTTAGAGGAATGCCTCTAGTAGAATTCACAAGGGATGGACTGTGTGATGCTTGTCAGAAAGGAAAGCAAAAGAAAGTATCATTCAGTAAGAAGCTTGAATCTGCAATTGATGAACCATTACAACTGCTACACATGGATCTCTTTGGACCAGTCAATGTATTGTCAATTTCAAGAAAAAGATATTGCCTAGTGATTGTAGATGATTTCTCAAAGTTTTTTTGGGTTTATTTTCTTGGATCAAAGGATGAAGCTAGTGAAATCATTATCAATCATATCAAGCAAGTCAACAATCATCCTGATTTCAAAGTAAGGAATATTAGGAGTGACAATGGAACTGAGTTCAAGAATTCAACCATGAAGTTGTTCTGTGAAGAAAATGGGATCATGCATGAGTTCTCAGCTCCAAGGACTCCACAACAAAATGGTATGGCGGAAAGGAAGAACAGATCACTAATTGAAGCTGCAAGGACAATGCTTGAAGAGTCAAAACTCCTAACTTACTTTTGGGCTGAGGCTGTTAACTGTGCATGTTACACTCAGAATATTTCTCTAATCAATCAGGCAAAAGACATGACTCCCTATCAATTATTCAAGAGAAGAAAACCAACTTTAAACTTTCTGCATGTCTTTGGTTGCAAATGTTACATCTTAAGGAATCAATCTGATCACAAAGGGAAGTTTGATGCAAAGGCTGATGAAGGAATATTTGTTGGTTATTCTGCTGGAAAATCATATAGGGTCTACAAGCTAAGAACCAACATTATCATGGAATCTGTGCATGCTGTGTTTGATGATAAAAAGATTGATGGACTAACATATGAGGGACATCATGAAGGACTCAAATTTGACAATATTGAGATATATTGTGATGATAGTGAAGATGAGAATGATGAAGAAGGCATCTCAAGAAGAATTCAAAATATGCCTTTGGATAATGCACAGAATGCTGCATCCGTTGAAAGTCATAATTCAACTTCCGTTGAAAGAAGCAATGCAGCATCCGTTAAAAGACAAAGTGCATCATCCGTTGAAGTTCATAATGAAGCATCCGTTGATCACAGTCTGTCAACGGATAATCAATTCACTTCATCAGTTGATAGAGCTCCCAATTCCTTTCAAAGGATCAGCAACTCAGGGGGAGTTTCAACCAATCAACATTCTATCTCACATCATGACAATACTGAGGCAACCTCATCTAGAGCTAATCTACCACCTCAAAGGAAATGGACCAAGAATCACCCTTTTGAACTGATCATTGGTGATGCAACATCTAAAGTGCAAACTAGAAGGGCTACTCAAGATGAATGTCTGTATAGTAGCTTTCTATCACAGGAGGAACCTAAGAGAGTGGAAGAAGCTCTATTGGATCCAGATTGGATTTTAGCAATGCAAGAGGAGCTAAACCAATTTGAGAGGAACAAAGTATGGAAGCTGGTACCCAAGCGAAAGAACAAGAGTTCTATTGACACAAAATGGGTATTCGGAAACAAGATGGATGAAAATGACATTGTCATAAGGAATAAAGCCAGATTGGTTTTTAAAGGCTATTCTCAACAAGAGGGAATAGATTTTGATGAAACATTTGCTCCAGTTGCCAGACTTGAGGCCATCGGAATCTTTCTAGCCTACGCAGCCCATGCCAATTTCAAAGTCTATGAAATGGATGTCAAGAGTGCATTTCTAAATGGGGAATTGGAGGAAGAAGTTTATGTAAGCCAACCTCCTGGGTTTGAAGATCCAAACTTTCCAGACTATGTGTATTATCTGTTGAAAGCACTCTATGGACTAAAGCAAGCACCTAGAGCCTGGTATGAGACTTTGTCAAAATTCCTTCTAGATAATCACTTCACAAGAGGTACTGTTGACAAAACTCTTTTCTTTAGAAATGTTAATGGCTCTACAATACTTGTTCAAATTTATGTAGATGATATTATATTTGGATCTACAGATGATAAGCTTTGTAAAAAGTTTGCTAAGTTAATGCAAAGTAAATATGAAATGAGCATGATGGGAGAGCTAACTTATTTTCTTGGTTTACAAGTTAAACAAGTTAGTGGTGGAATTTTCATTAGTCAAACTAAATATATTTATGATCTTTTAAAGAAGTTTGACTTAATGGACTGTTCATCTGCAAAAACTCCCATGGCCACTGCCACCAAGCTTGAATTAAACAAGGTTGAAAAGTCTGTGGACATTTCAAGTTATAGAGGCATGGTTGGCTCACTCTTATATTTAACTGCTAGTAGACCTGATATAATGTTTTTTACATGTCTCTGTGCTAGATTTCAAGCTGACCCTAAAGAATCTCACTTAGTGGCTATTAAAAGAATCTTCAGATATCTCAAAGGGACTCCAAATCTAGGAATTTGGTACCCTAGAGAGTCTGGTTTTGATCTAATTGGCTACTCAGATGCAGATTATGCAGGTTGCAAAATAAACAGGAAAAGCACAACTGGCACCTGTCAATTTCTAGGGAACAAGCTTGTGTCATGGTTCAGCAAGAAGCAAAATTCTGTTTTTACATCAACAGCTGAAGTTAAGTACATTGTTGCTGGTAGTTGTTGTGCACAGATACTATAGATGAGGAATCAACTATTTGACTATGGACTAACTGTTGACAAAATACCTATATTCTGTGATAACACAAGTGCCATTACCATTACTGAAAATCCAGTGCAACACTCAAGAACCAAGCACATTGACATCAAGTACCACTTCATTAGGGAACATGTGATGAAAGGTACAGTGGAACTTCATTTTGGTCCAAGTGAAAAGCAGATTGCAGACATATTTACCAAGCCACTTGATGAATCAACATTCACAAGATTAGTAAGTGAGCTAGGTATGCTTAATTATTCATAAATTTATGTCCTCTATATAATCTGCCTTGAAGCCTGAAATGAATTTGCTGCAAGAACAAAGTTGGCTTTAAGTAAGACTTATTCTATCAACGGATATTCCCTATCCGTTGAAAGCCAAAATTGTTCTATCAACGGATGTTCATTATCCGTTGAAAGACAAATACATTTCTGGTAATTTTATCCCTCAACGGATAAAATAGTGTTGATCATCAACGGATAACTATTTACCTTATCCGTTGAAGTGTCACATCAGTTACTTTAAGTGAGTCACAGCCGTTGATTCTTTTACTTAACCGTTGATACAGATATACACTGTTGTATATATTTGTATTAAAGGCAGTTTTCAGAATTTCTACAATTTTCTTTATTCTTAAACGGCTGTAATTTATTTAAAAGTATCATTTAATCATTTTATTTATGTTTTAATTCAAGAAAGTATAAAAGCCCATTGAATTCTAATTTTCACTTTACGCTTTCTTGCAATTTTTATTCTCTTTCTCTCCCAAAATTCTCAAGTTTTTCTCTGCAACCTCTACTCACAACAATGGCACCAGTAGTCAAAATTATGTCTCAATCTGGATTTGTTTATGAAAAGAATAATTTCGTAGCCTTGGTTGAAAAGAATGAATCCCATTCTGATTATCACAAGATGATGGACTTCATCAAAAACTGCAAACTAAGATATGCAATGCTGGAAGCCCCAACCATCTACTGTGAGGTGATTGAGGAGATTTGGACAACTGCAGAGTTCAACTCCACAGATATGACTATTGCCTTCTCTCTCAAAGGTAAGGATTATTGCATTAACTGTGATGATATACAGTCTTGCTTTAAGTTGCCTGAGAATAATTCCATGACACCACACACTGATAAAGATGTATCTGCTATGTTAGATTCCATAGGCTATGCTTTTGATTCTGCTAGTTTAGGTAGTATTAAAAGGAAGGGCCTTAGGAAAGAATGGAGTTTTCTTGGAGATGCCTTTATCAAGGTTTTCTCTGGGAAGATTAGAAATTTTTGAAAGGCATATGTCATAGCCTATTTGTTTATTGGAGGATTTAACTCAACTCAAATAAGAATGTAATAAGTAAATAGTGGATCTGTCGTCAGAGAGATCTCACAAAGTAACATCTGTCAAAGGGTTAAGGAACATTATTCATCTACAGACTTGAAGACTTAATTCACTGAAAGAAGCTCAAGAAATTGATCAAGCCTCAGTGATATAAATCAAGATTGTGGATTTAATCAAGTGACAGAGATCTCATCAGGATATCAATTAGTTACAAGGATTTGTCTGAAGAAAATCAGAGTATCAAAGTCAAGACATGAAAAAACGTCACGGAAGTTAGTCACTCATGAATCAGACAGTACATCGAGTGTCAACATTGAAGTGGTGGAATTGATTCATAATTTCAGTGATTTTCAGAAGATATTCAGAAGAATGGATGCTGCTCAAGATTAGTATTAATTCTCTATTAATTAATTAAGTCATATAATTTAATTAAGAAAATAAATTATATCTGCAAAGATTAATTTATTGATTAATTGAATTAATTGATTAATTAATTCAGAATTAATATTAAGGATTTTCAGGATTCTAATTGGTTTAAAATCTATTTAAATTCAAACAAGACAAACTAATTGTATTAGTATGACAATCGGTATGACAATCAATAGTCATACCGAAAGTCATGATAATTTATTTAATTGTCTTGTTAGAATTTTTATTAGATTAAAAATCTGTTATTAATTTCAGCAAGACAATTTGATTGTACTAATATGACAATCGGTATGACAATCAATAGTCATACCGAAAGTCATGCCAGTACAGTTGATTGTCCTACCGAAAGTCTTGTAAGTTCAAAAGAATAGTCCTACCGATTGTCATTGCAGTTCATTTCCATTTTGGCTGTTATGATAAAAGAAGCAGAAGACATTCATTAAACACACTTGAATACACAGCCAACCATTGAAGAACACAAAACAAACAGAAGCAGAGAAATTATTGTAAAATCCTCAGAGCATTTATTTCTAGCAGTTATTGTTAAATCCAATCCACTAGAAATTCTTTTGTTGTTCTTGTGTAACTATCTAGCGGATCAAAATCCTTAGAACTTAATCTCAAATCGCTTTTAGCATTTGATTCTAATTATTGCAAAAATAGAAAAAGTTCATGTCGAATTTATTCTAAATTTGTGATAATTAATTTGAGATTAATTCCTTGTAACAGATACCGTTGTTGTAACTCATTTCAAGTTTAATAAAAGTTTTATTTAACTTGAATTTTGTTTCAATTCTTATTCCACATTTTATTCGATTAAACGGTATTGTTTGTATTCAACCCCCTTCTACAAACATATTGGGACCTAACAATTGGTATCAGAGCCTTCTGATTAACGTACAAATCTAGATCCTAGACTTTTGTGTTTCTTTCACTCCTTGAATTTTTTATTCACTCAAAAATTCATAATGACTAAACAAAAAGTTGGAACCGTTAAAATTCCACTTTTCGATAAAGAAAATTATGTTATGTGGAAGAAGAAGATGCTACTGTTTTTACAAGTTGCTAATCCCAAATATCTGCAAGTGTTAAAGAAGGGTCCTAAAATTCCTATGGTTATTGAACCAGAGGTAATAGAAAATGATGTGGTGATCACCAAAGCAAGAACTTATGTGAAAGATCCTGAGGATTTCTCTCCTTCTGAAATAGAAGAAGCCTCCCTGGATGCTAGCCTTCAATTAATTTTAGTAGATTCCCTTAATCCCTTGATGAATAGACATGTGATGAATTGTAAAGATTCCAAACATATCTGGGAAACTATTGAGGTTATTAATGAAGGCACAGAGGAAGTTAGGGAGAACAAGTTAGAAATCCTAACCTCTGAGTATGAATACTTTAAATCCAATCCAGGAGAAGGAATCACTGAAGTGTTTGAGAGGTACAATGCATTGATCAACAACCTGAACATTAATGGTAAATACTATTCCATCAGGGAGGTCAACAAAAAGTTCCTTTTAACACTGCCAACTCATCTCGAACATAGAATCACTGCCATAAGAGAAGCAAGAGATCTGAGTGAGATTTCCTTGGAAAGGCTCTATGGTATGTTAAAGACTTATGAGTTGGAGCAGATTCAGCAGAAGGAAGTTTACGGGAAAGGAAGAGTGGTCAGCACGTCTACTGCTCTAGTAGCTGATGAACATCAACAACAATCTCAACAGTCAGAAAGAATGGTACAGTCTTCCAAGGTTGAAGAAAATGTGATAGTAGCAGAATTTGATCCTCCTACTACAAATCAATCAGAAGATGATTATTATTCCTTGGAAGAACTGGAGCAATTGGAGGATGAGTCAATGACCCTTATTGTCAAGAGATTCTCAAATTTCAGATTCAAAAGGAATCCCAAGTTCAAGTACAAGTCCAACTACAACAGATTCCAGAAAGGTGGATCTTCATCCTCTAACACCAGCAGTGGTGGGTATAAAACAGGGATGGTTGATCGAAGCACCATTCGATGCTTCAACTGCAATGAGTTGGGACACTTTGCCACAGAATGCAGGAAGTCAAAACAAGTTAGGAAGAACTCTTACGATTCTAATCAGAAGAGTAAATCTGAAAGGGCTTACCTGGCAAAGGGAAGAAGCCGGGATGATACTGACAGTGAAGATGAAGAAGTTGGGAATCTTGCTCTCATGGCTAGTGATGCAAACACCTCATCGTCAAGAAAAGAGGTAAAATTTACTGATGCTGAATTAGTTTATCATCTAGGAGGTTCCTTAGATTGTGCTCGTCGTGATAATGAATTGTTAAATCAACAAATCAAAGACCTTGAGAAAGAGGTCAATGAATTAAGACTTGTGCATATTAATCAAGATAAATTAAAAGAACAAGTATCTTTTCTAGAGAATAGAGTTGACTGTTATAGACAACTTGAAACTATTCTCAAAGACAAGATCACCGGTCTTGAGGCTAAGGTTAAAGCTTACTTTAATTCTTGTTCGAAGTCCAAAGAGTTTTACAATAAGCAAGCTGTTAATCAAACATCTGGAATAGGTTATAATTACAATGCTGCTATTGGAAAATTAGGCATAAACTCCCATCCTCATGTCTGTGCTAAAGGAAGGGAAGTACCACATGTGCTTAAGGGTGTTGATGAACCCATCTATAAAGAATCAATTGCTGAACCATTTGATGAGACCTCATTTATTATTCAAGAAGAAATCCGTGCTGAAGATAATGCTAATGAGAAAGCTGTCTCTAAGTCAAGTGTGTCAAAAGTTCCAGTCAAGGTTGTGAAAGCAACTGAGACTAACTCAGACACACATGAGTTGGATAACACAAATGCCATGTCTACCATGCATAAGTTGCCTATTATTAATCCCTCTCATAAAGCATATGGTGTTCCTGATTGTATGTCTTGTGCTTTTAATCTGATGTATGCTTATTTTAATGGTAAGCATGTTTCTAATGATAAGACTACTCCTCGTCAGCATGTGAATAATAGAAAGCATGATAGGTCTAAGACTGATAGTCCTCCTAAAGCTAGAAAGGAGACATTTGTGCCTAAGCCTAAATAGAAATTTGTCAAGGCTGTTCACAAGGTCAAATGTTCAGTCATTGAGAACGTTGAGAATATTAAAATTAAGAATGTTGTTTTGCCTGATAAAGGCCAATTTTACAAGTATGCCGGACCCAGCCAAGCTTGGGTTCCGAAGAAGGTCTAATCCATTTGTATTGCAGGGCATTAAACAGGTACAACCGGTAGTGTGGATTCTTGACAACGGATCGTCAAGACATATGACCGGAGATAGAGCCCTGCTATCAAATGTGGTTGAGAAAGCTGGCCCAGTAGTTACCTTTGGAGATAACAGCAAAGGTTTAACGGAGGGATATGGCTGTTTGCTAGCTGGAAATGTTATCATTGAAAATGTGTATGTTGTGCAAGGACTTGAACACAATCTGCTTAGCATTAGTCAGTTCTATGACAACGGCTACAATGTTTTATTCGACAAACTGAAGTGTCAGATTCTGCACAAGAAAAGTGAAAAACCCTCCTTAATGGGAATCCGGAAAGGAAATCTGTTCGTAGCTGACATGAACTCTGGAAGCAATCCTGAAGTCAATTGTTTCTATGCAAAGGCATCGTCAGATGAGAGTTGGCTATGGCACAAGAGACTTTCTCATCTCAATTTCAAAACAATGAATTCTCTTGTAAAAAGAGAATTGGTAAGAGGTCTGCCTCAACTGGAATTCTCTCCAGAAGGACTATGTGAGGCCTGCCAGAAAGGAAAGTCAAAGAAAGCAAGTCACAGAGGCACTGACACATCTTCCATAACTGGTGTTCTGCAATTATTGCACATGGATTTATTTGGACCAGTTAATGTCCTTTCGATGTCAAAGAAGTGTTACTGTCTTGTGATAGTTGATGACTATTCCAAGTATATGTGGGTTTTATTTCTTCACTCTAAGGATGAAACACCACAAGTTGTGATTGATCATATCAAGATGATTGAGTTAGATTCTAATGTCCCTGTTAGAGCAATAAGGTCAGATAATAGAACAGAATTCAAGAATTCACTTCTCAATGGATTCTGTACAGACAAAGGGATTACCAGACAATTTTCAGCTCCTAGAACCCCTCAGCAAAATGGAGTGGTAGAAAGGAAGAATCGTACATTGATTGAAGCTGCAAGAATGATGTTAAGTGAGTCAGGTCTTCCAATGTACTTTTGGGCTGAAGCTGTCAATACTGCATGTTATACTCAGAATCGAACTCTAATCAACAAAGACTTCATGAAAACTCCTTATGAGATTTTGAATGAACAGAAACCTTCTATCAAATACTTTCATGTATTTGGTGCCAGATGCTTCGTGCTCAAGGATGGAGATGATCGTCGTGGTAAATTCGAGGCAAAGGCATATGAGGGTATTTTTGTTGGATATGGAAGAAGATCATACATAGTGTATATCATTGATCAACATAAAGTAACTGAAAGTGTCAATGTTACATTTGATGACACTAAACTCCCTAGTATCCAAACTGAAGATCCTTCTGAGAAACTGAAGTTTGATGATATGTCAGATTCAGAATCAGAACATGGTCAAGAACCTGAGGTTGTTGCTGGTGAAGAACCTGGTAATCATGATGATACTCAAGGTAATAGTGATGGAAACTTTGGCAACAATGGAGATACCACTGCTACTGACGAAGAATGTTCAAGTCAACATGACAACAACTCAGGGGGAGATGCTGAAGGATCATCTAGTAGGACACAACATCCCAATGAATTTCAAGGCGAATCATCAAGATCAAATCTTCCAAGACAGACTGTCTGGAATAAAGCTCATCCTTTTGAGTTGATTATTGGTGATCCAGATGTTGGAGTCAGAACTAGACGTGCTACTCAAAATGAGTGTCTGTTCTCAGGATTTCTTTCTGAGATGGAACCTAAGAAGATTGAAGAAGCACTAACTGATCCAGATTGGGTGATTGCTATGCAAGATGAACTCAATCAGTTTGAAAGTCATCAAGTCTGGAAACTGGTACCTAGACCTACACACAAGAAAGCTGTTGGTACTAGGTGGGTATTCAGGAATAAACTAGATGAAGATGGTGTGGTTACAAGAAACAAGGCAAGACTGGTAGCAAAAGGGTATTCTCAAGCTGAAGGCATTGATTATGATGAAACCTATGCTCCAGTGGCTAGACTTGAGGCCATCAGGATATTTCTGGCATTCGCAGCATTTTCAAACTTTAAAGTTTATCAAATGGATGTCAAGAGCGCCTTTCTGAATGGAAAGCTGGATGAAGAGGTATATGTAGAGCAACCTCCTGGTTTTGAAGATCCAGATCATTTGGATTTTGTCTTCTTTCTTTTCAAGGCTATCTATGGGCTCAAACAGTCTCCAAGAAAATGGTATGACACTCTCTCTGAATTTTTTATTGAAAATAGCTTTATTAGAGGTGTCATAGACAAAACTCTCTTTTCTAAAAAATATAAGAATGATACTATATTAGTCCAAGTCTATGTGGATGATATAATATTTGGGTCTACTAATGATAATCTCTGTAAGAGATTTGCTAAGTTAATGCACAGCAAGTTTGAAATGAGCATGATGGGAGAGCTGAAGTTCTTTCTTGGATTACAAGTAAATCAAAGGTTAGATGGAACATTTATTTGTCAATCCAAGTATCTCAAGGAACTCCTCAAAAAGTACAATCTAGAGGATTCTGCATCAGCAAGGACTCCATCAACTACAGCTGTCAAGCTTGGACCATGTGAAAACTCCATTAAGGTAGATGTCACAAGCTACAGAGGTATGATTGGCTCGTTACTCTATCTTACTGCAAGTAGACCAGATATTATGTATGCTACATGCTTATGTGCAAGGTTCCAAGCGGATCCTAGAGATATTCATCTCGTTACTGTTAAACGAATCTTAAGATATCTTAAGGGAACACCAAATCTAGGTATTTGGTACCCTAAAGAATCTGGTTTTAACCTTGTTGGATATACAGATTCAGATTATGCAGGAAGTGTTGTTGATAGGAAAAGCACCTCAGGGAGTTGTCAATTCCTAGGTAGCAGACTAGTCTCATGGTACAGCAAGAAACAACAAACAGTTTCCAACTCAACGGCCGAGGCTGAATATATTGCTGCTGGAAGCTGTTGTGCTCAGATCTTGTGGATTAGGAACCAGCTACGAGACTATGGCTCTGTATTGAACAAAATTCATATTTTATGTGACAATACAAGTGCAATAGCCATCACCAACAACCCTGTGCAGCACTCGAGGACAAAGCACATTGACATCAGGTATCATTTTATTAGAGAGCACGTCATGAATGGTACTGTTGAACTATTTTTTATTCCAACAGAAGAACAAATAGCGGATATTTTCACTAAACCACTTGATGAATCCATATTTACCAGATTAGTTGGTAAATTGGGCATGTTGAATAGTTTTAGTGATTAATTTAGTTAATATCTGAGATCTGTTCTTGAATGAATTTACAAATGAATTTTTCATAAATGAAAAATTCATTTACAAATTTATTTTATCATTGTATCATATTTCTTGCTTATTTCTATGTAATTTCTATTATCTTATCTTATTTATTTACTCAACTTGTTAATTTTAATGTCTCAGAATATTTTATTTTCTCTAAAAATATTTTTCTATGAATTTAATTTATTAAAATTCAAAAGAAATCTATTTTTGGACTGAAAATATTATTATCTCTGAAATATTTTAATTATTCTAATTTTGTAAATATTTTCTGAATTTTTACTAAGTTATATAAGTCTTTATTTCAGTACATATTTATATATATGTGTGTTTCTGTGTTTATTTATCTTTTTTTAAAAGGCTGATATGACAATCGGCAAGACAATTGAAATTGTCTTGCTGAAAGTCATTTCAGTTTAAATTTTGATTATTATGATTATCAGTATAGCTTTATACTGGCAAGACAACCGGTATGACTATCAATTGTCTTGCCAGTTATACACTTTTATATATATATTTCTTTTATTTTATACTGGTATGACAATCGGTATGACTATCAGATTGTCATACCAGTTATAAATTTAGTGTTTATTATTTTTTACTTCTTTTATTTGTTTTCTTTCTTTTACATGGTATGACAATCGGTATGACAATCCCGGATTGTCATACCAGTTATACTACTTAATCAGTTTTGTTGTTTTATTTTATCATTTCGTACAACAGTTTTCTCTCATCATTTTCAAACCGAACAGTCTTGTCTCTCTCTCTCTCTCTCTCTTCGAACCAACAGATCTCCATTGTTACTCTTGTGCTCGAGTTCTTACTCAGCAATTTACTCCTGTTATATATACATACATATATATACATACAGGAGTGCTGCCAAAAAATTTTCAAAATTTTTTTCGAATCATTTTGTTTGTTGATTTTGGGTATTTTTGATTTTAATTTTAATTTCTCTTTTGTGTCTTTTGGCTTTTCAAATCTGCGTTTGTGAGTTAAGAATATTAACGAGATACATTTCTGTCTAAATTTTTCGATTATAATTAATTTAATTCAAATTATTAAATTAATTTAATTAATTCGAATTTTCTTAATATTATTCTTAAAATTCTGAAAGTGTGTGTCTTATTATTATTTTAAATGGCTCTCAATTTCCAAATTGTCGCGCATAATCAGGTTGGTTATTTTAATCCAGAAAAATGTGATGTGGAAAAATTTAAGCCATGGATTAGATTTTTAAATGACCATTTGATTGTTAGCTCTGCTATTAAATCAAATGTGATTTTAAATGTCGATCTGCTTAGACTGATTTGTACAACCTCTACTGTGGCCGATGATTCAAAATCTTTTTCATTCACCGTGGCAAACACACAGTATATAGTTGATGAAACAGTCGTCAATCAAGCGTTAAATTTTCCATTGGACAATTTCTGTAATTTACCCTCTGAAAATGATATCACAAACTTTTTCCATGCTATTCACTATCAAGGGGTGATCAATTTAACCAAACTTTCAAAATCCAATTTGGTGTCTGAATGGGATATTTTCTTCGATACACTTTCTAAAGTGTTTGCCAACTGCACTAAATCCAACTTTCACAACATCACTTCCACTCTACAGTATATTGGTCTTGCGGTTGTTTTCAATCAAAGGATCAATTTTGGCAAACTACTTTTTCCGATTCTCTTGAGACGTCTCACTACTGCTTTACGTGATCATTCTACAAATCGTAGGGTATCATGTTACTATGCTCGTTTTCTCATGCTTATAGCAGATCATCTTCTCACACCTGAGCACAAAGCCCTTTTTGCTAACTCTGCAGTAACCGAACCCCCTCCAGTAAGCAAAAAGATTTACACCCGCCAAGTTCCAGTACTTGTATCTGCTTTCATGGCCACTTATATTCCCTTACCTATTTTCAATCTTCCCGGTCATGAACAGCAACCTCAACCTCCAGTGGTTCAAGCCACCCAGGCTCCTCCAACATCAGATGCTCTTCCATTACAGGTAGTAATTCCTCACTCTCACTCCATTCCTACTTCTGTTGAAAGACCCCCAGTGGTCGATAGGACTGACCATGAAGTTATAGAACCACAGCTTCAATCCCAGGTCATAGAGCCAAACACAGAGTCACAACCTATCTCAACCTCTCCCCCACTGTCTAAAATGTTACCCAGAAGATTAATAGGAAGTAGTGCATTGTTAAATGTGAGTGAACCCTCAGCTCTGCCTCCTCCAAAGAAAAGAATAACTTATACTGAGGCATCTGAAAGCCCATCCTTGTCCTCCCAACAGGACATGGACTTTGAAATGGCCAATGAACAGTTACTAGAGACATTCTCTCAACAGGATGAATCTATTGAAATTCGTCATAGGGCCATGGCATCTTGTACTGAGTCAAGCACAATTCCATTACTCACAATGGAACCATACATACCCACAAATGATACTCAGGACACAGAGCAAGGAGTGGACATAGAGTCTGTTACAGTGCCTGTCATAGTTACGGCAGAAGAGCAGTCACATGCTTCTGAGGGAAAATCTGACTCTCAGCCACCCTTAATAGAGTCATTTTCTCCCCTCCCAGATCAAACACCTCTGGCTCCCTCACGGGATTCTCCACTCGCAGATTTATCTGGAGAAAGTGGAGGGCAACTCGGTCAATCTATCCCTGAAGCAATTCAGACATCTATTTCACATGAAATGATAGGTTTGACTGAGGATCGGGACTCGCGAATTCTCATTGCACCACCACTGACCTCTCTTGAAGAGGCTAGGGTGATTTTAACTGCAGGTACAGAAGAACAGCAACAGGAAGACTCCTCACGAGCAATTATATTGAGAGAAACACAAGCACGTGAGGTGAGTGAACCAAACACGAGTGAAATTGTAAGTCATATGTCATAGCCTATTTGTATATTCAAGGATTCAACTCAACTCAAATAAGAATGTAATAAGTAAATAGTGGATCGACCGTCAGAGAGATCTCGCAAAGTAATATCTGTCAAAGGATTCAGAAACAAGGTTCATCTACAGACTTGAGGAGTTAATTCACTGGAAGAAGTTCAAGAAGTTGATCATGCCTCAGTGATATAAATCAAGATCGTGGATTTAATCAAGTGACAGAGATCTCGTCAGGGTATCAATTAATTACAAGGATTTAATCTGAAGAAAATCAAAGCGTCAAAGTCAAGACATGAAGAAACGTCACGGAAGTTAGTCACTCATGAACCAGACAGTACATCGAGTGTCAACGTTGAAGTGGCGGAATTGATTCATAATTTTCAGTGATTTTCAGAAGATTTGCAGAAGAATGGTTGCTGCTCAAGACTAGAATTAATTCTCTATTAATTAATAAATCATCTAATTTAATTAAGAAAATAAATTATATCTGCGAAGAATAATTTATTTATTAATTGAATTAATTGATTAATTAATTCTGAATTAATTTTAGGAATTTTCAGAATTTAAATTGGATTAAAATCTGCATTAAATCAGCAAGACAATTGAAAATGAACTAGCATGACAATCAGGATTGTCATACCGATTGTCATGCTAGGCCATATTCAATTGTCACACCGAAAGTTACTCTAGGAGGATGATTGTCTTGCTAGTTCATTCTGATTGTCATGCTAGTTCATTCAGATTGTCTTGCTAGTTCATTCAATTGTCTCACCGAAAGTCTTGCCAGCTATAGGATTGTCATGCCAAGTCAATTCTATTCGTTTGTTGATTTAAATAGAAGCAGAGAAGCAGCATATCATTCTATCATTCAAACAGAAGAAAAAAAAACAAGAAAAGCAGCCGCCTTGAAATATTACATTTTTCATCTGTTTAATCCAAGATTAAATTTCTAGATTGTAAAGTTAAATACAATCAACTAGAAATCTTTATCTTGTTCTTGTGTAACAATCTAGCGGATCAAAATCCCTAGAACTTAATCTCAAATCGCATTTAGCATTTGATTCTAATTATTGCAAAAATAGAAAAAGTTCATGTCGAATTTATTCTAGATTTGTAATAATTGATTTGAGATTAATACCTTGTAATCGATACAGTTGTTGTAACACATTTCAAGTTTAATAATATTTTTATTTAACTTGAATTTTGTTTCACATTTTTTATTCCGCATTTAATTCGATTATTCGGTGCTGTTTGTATTCAACCCCCCCTTCTACAAACTCATTGGGACCTAACAATTGGTATCAGAGCCTTCTGATTAACGAACAAATCAAGATCCTAGACTTTTGTGATTTTTCAACTCCTTGAATTTTTATTTATTCAAAAATTCATAATGACTTCACATAAAGTTGGAACCGTTAAAATTCCACAATTTGATAAAGAGAATTATATCATGTGGAAGAAGAAGATGCTATTATTTTTACAAGTTGCAAATCCCAAATATTCAAACTTGTTAAAGAAGGGTATAAAAACTCCGATGGTTATTGAACCGGAGATAATAATAGATGGTGTGGTGACTACTGAAGCTAGAACCTATCCAAAAGAGCCTGAAGATTTTACTCCTGCTGAGAAGGAAGAAGCCTCCTTGGATGCCAGCCTTCAATTAATATTAATTGATTCCCTTGATCCCTTGATGAACAGACATGTGATGAACTGTAAAAATTCCAAACACATGTGGGAAACTATTGAGGTGATTAATGAAGGCACAGAGGAAGTTAGGGAGAACAAGTTGAAAATCCTAACCTCTGAATATGAACATTTCAAATCAAATCCAGGAGAAGGAATTACTGAAGTGTTTGAGAGGTACAATGCGTTGATCAACAACCTGAACATCAATGGAAAGTATTATTCAATCAGGGAGGTCAACAAAAAGTTCCTTTTAACACTGCCAGCTCATCTTGAACATAGAATCACTGCCATTAGAGAAGCTAGAGATCTGAGTGAGATTTCTTTGGACAGGCTCTATGGAGTGTTAAAAACCTATGAGTTGGAGCAGATTCAACAGAAGGAAGTCTACGGGAAGGATAGAATGGTCAGCACATCTACTGCACTTGTAGCTGAAGGTCAACAACAATAGCAATCTCAACAATTGGAGAGAATGGTACAGTATTCCAAGGCTGAGGAAAATATGTTAGTAGCAGAATATGATCCTCCTACTACAAAACTACAAATCAATCAAGTGATGATTTTTATTCCTTGGAAGAGCTGGAGCAATTGGAAGACGAGTCAATGGCCCAAATTGTCAAGAGATTCTCCCATGTCAGATTCAAGAGGAATCCCAAGCTGAAGTACAAGTCCAACTACAACAAATTCCAGAAAGGTGGATCTTCATCCTCTAACACCAGCAGTGGTGGATACCAAACAGGGATGGTTGATCGGGGCACCATTAGATGCTATAACTGCAATGAGTTGGGACACTTTGCCACAGAATGTAGGAAGCCAAAGCAAGTAAGAAAGAACTCTGAAAGGGCTTATCTGGCAAAGGGAAGAAGCTGGGATGATACTGACAGTGAAGATGAAGATGAAGGAAATCTTGCTCTTATGGCTATTGATGGAAAAGCTTCATCGTCAAGAATAGAGGTAAAACTTTCTGATGCTGAAATGGTTTATCATCTAAGAGGTAACTTAGATTGTGCACGTCGTGATAATGAACTGTTAAGTTTACAGATCACAGACCTTGAGAAAGAGGTCAATGAATTAAGACTTGTGCACATTAATCAAGACAAATTAAAAGAACAGGTATCTTTTCTAGAGAATAGAGTTGACTGTTATAGAAAACTCGAAACTATTCTCAAAGACAAGATCACCGGTCTTGAGACTAAGGTTAGAGCCTACTTCAATTCTTGTTCGAAGGCTAAAGAGTTCTACAGTAAGCAAGCTGTTAATCAAACATCTGGAATAGGTTATGATTACAATGCTGCTATTGGAGAATTAGGCATAAACTCCCCTCCTCATGTATGTGCTAAAGGGAGGGAAGTACCATATGTGCTTAAGGGTGTTGATGAACCCCTCTATAAAGCATCAATTGCTGAACCATTTGATGCGACCTCTTCTGTTATTCAAGAAGAAATACGTGCTGAAGATCTTGCTAATGAGAAGATTGTTTCCAAGTCAAGTATGTCGAAAGTTCCAGTCAAAGTTGTGAAAGCAACTGAGACTAACTCAGACACACATGAGTTGGATAACAAAAATGCCATGTCTGCCATGCATAAATTGCCTGCTATTAATCACTCTCATAAAGCATGTGGTGTTGCTAATTGTATGTCTTGTGCTTTTAATATGATGTATGCTTATTTTAATGGTAAGCATGTGTCTACTGATAAGACTACTCCTCGTCAGCATGTGAATAACAAGAAGCATGATAGGTCTAAGACTGCTAGTCCTTCTAAGGCTAGAAAGGAGACATTTGTGCCTAAGCTTAAACAGAAATTTGTTAAGGCTGTTTACAAGGTTAAATGTTCAGTCATTGAGAATGTTGAGACCATTAAAATTAAAAATGTTGTTTTGTCTGACAAAGGTCAGTTCTACAAGTATGCCGGGCCCAACCAAGTTTGGGTTCCGAAGAAGGTCTAATCCATTTGAAGTGCAGGGCAGTATACAGGTGTAACCGGTAGTGTGGATTCTTGACAGTGGATCATCAAAACATATGACCGGAGATAGAGCCCTGCTATCAAATGTGGTTGAGAAAGCTGGCCCCCTGGTTACCTTTGGAGATAACAGCAAAGGTTTATCTGAGGGATATGGCTGTTTGCAAGCTGGGAATGTTATCATTGTAATTTTGTATATTGTGCTAGGTTATTATCAGGAAGCAGTATCTAACATATAGCACCAGTGACGAGACTTGAGAATATTACGACATATCAGGCACCTGCTGCACATTACACTTGGAATTGTACTCTAGTAAGATGTGTACAAGTGTACTCCTGGTTGGTGAGTTAAAAGAGGAAGTCAGTGCACCACAGTTCATGGACTTTGCAGCTGCAGATCTGTTGGACTATGCAATCTCTTCTTCACAATCTCACTTCAGGTTGGTATGAACTAGTATACTGCTCAAGCAATCGTCAAGGACATGGTATGGCACTCTAACAGAAGTTATAATTTTATATGAACTAGTAGAGTCGTCATATTTATAACTATCTTATCACTAAGCACAATCATATTGTTTTATATGTGCAGTGGTATATTGGTAATGCAACATAACAATTAGTATCTAAAGTACTTGACAAGTATCGGTCAATGATATGTTGTTAACATTATGTTGCAGATATTTGTAAGCTTTTAACATGAATGAGAATTACTTAGACTTTACCCTAAGTGATCAATGTTTTATCCAAAAACTCATTCATATTGAAAAACAAAATTAAACTTCTTTCTATATTAGTGGTTTCTTATTTCATGTAAAATCTTTTGAAATCACTAGTGTAAATCATTTTCTCTCTATTACCATATATTCTGTGTTACAGGTTCAGTCTCCAATGACTTTCTTTCATTAACAGTCATGAGGTTGAAAACCCACAACGTCTATCCCAGACTGTAAAGACAAACACAAAAACAGAACCAACCAACACTCTCTTACCACTAAATGTAGTATGAATGAGCGTGAGGGAGATAGTGCCTTAGTGCACCACATAAGGAAGGTTCTGTAGTCAACCCAGTAGCTCTGTCTCCTACATAGATGAGTAGTATTTAAACCGAGACAACTGCTAGCCCCCATACATCTTCTCAAAAAGATGTAATGGCTGAAAAGGCACAAAAACAGTTACTAGATTCATTCTCTCAACAGGGTGAGTCTATTGAATTTTGCCTGTCGGCCAAGGTATCCGATGTAGTGTCACCACTTCAAACATAATAAATTCTTGATGCACAAGGAGAGGTTACACACACAAAGGATGAGTTGACGGAAACAAGAGTTTCAACCATTTTAAGGTCAGATTCGATTGTTCAAGGTTCGTTAGTGGACCAATTGCCTTTACAGGTGTTAGGAGAGGATACTGATCCAAAAGCCATATGTCAGTGGTCAGTGTCTACCTCCCCAGGCTTAAATCCCCTGGATGCATCTGCGGATAGTGGATCTGACATAGGTGCAGATCGGCAACTTGTTGACAATGATTCAGATATTACCTGATGAGTCACAAGGAAATGTCTTCACGGACATTAGAAGGGAACCTTGATCTTTATGCTAAATTCTTTGGATCATTGTTTACCTTCCCAGAATTCAAATCTGGAACCCTAAAAGGGAAACTAGCAACTTGTAGATTATGACTCAGATTCATCTGACGAGTTTAACAAGGATGGGGATTTGTGAACTCCCATTGCACCACCTGTGACCTCCTTAAGGATGGCTAAGGTGATTTTCCTTGCAGGTACAGCTGGATTATGGAGCTATGAGAGAAGAGTGATACACTTGTGAGAATGAGTGTAAACACGAGTGGAGAGAAGAGTGAAACACATGTGAGGTACACTAAAATAGAATCACATACTCACAGTGAGGAAGAAAGAGAAACACTTGTTATTTCTTTTCCAACCAAGTGAAATATGAGAACTCCTTCAGACGACGGCATACATTCCTTCTTTAAGGGGGAGATAAAAGCTTAAGTAATAGTTTGGAGGATTCCTCAACTAAGGGGGAGAAATAGCAGGGAGGAAGAAAAAGATCCTAAAAATGTACACTACACCACACCATTGTTGTTTGTAACTACGGATCCTATTGTACGGGAGAGGTGGTAAACACAAGGTGATTTTCTGATAAGGGAAGAAGCTGTTAAGGGAGTACCATTGGTTTTTATCTACGGATCCTATTGTACGGGAGAGGTGGTAAACGAAGGTGATCTTCTTTAATAAGTTGATTCTCATAGGGGGAGAAGCAAGAGATATGGGCTTCTCAACAGGGAAATGTGGTTGTACAAATGAAGATGAAACTACTTGAAGATATGTTCAGTCTAGAGGAACATCTACTTGAAATCTGGAAAATGTTAAATCTCATCCAGAAATTTTCTGCTATTTACTTTGCATGTATGTTTATATCTTTTTCTTATTTGTTAGTTGAGTTATCCTCTAGGTATTTGTGTGTTATTGTCTAACAAACAAATAGGGGGAGATTGTAAGTCATATGTCATAGCCTATTTGTATATTCAAGGATTCAACTCAACTCAAATAAGAATGTAATAAGTAAATAGTGGATCGACCGTCAGAGAGATCTCGCAAAGTAATATCTGTCAAAGGATTCAGAAACAAGGTTCATCTACAGACTTGAGGAGTTAATTCACTGGAAGAAGTTCAAGAAGTTGATCATGCCTCAGTGATATAAATCAAGATCGTGGATTTAATCAAGTGACAGAGATCTCGTCAGGGTATCAATTAATTACAAGGATTTAATCTGAAGAAAATCAAAGCGTCAAAGTCAAGACATGAAGAAACGTCACGGAAGTTAGTCACTCATGAACCAGACAGTACATCGAGTGTCAACGTTGAAGTGGCGGAATTGATTCATAATTTTCAGTGATTTTCAGAAGATTTGCAGAAGAATGGTTGCTGCTCAAGACTAGAATTAATTCTCTATTAATTAATAAATCATCTAATTTAATTAAGAAAATAAATTATATCTGCGAAGAATAATTTATTTATTAATTGAATTAATTGATTAATTAATTCTGAATTAATTTTAGGAATTTTCAGAATTTAAATTGGATTAAAATCTGCATTAAATCAGCAAGACAATTGAAAATGAACTAGCATGACAATCAGGATTGTCATACCGATTGTCATGCTAGGCCATATTCAATTGTCACACCGAAAGTTACTCTAGGAGGATGATTGTCTTGCTAGTTCATTCTGATTGTCATGCTAGTTCATTCAGATTGTCTTGCTAGTTCATTCAATTATCTCACCGAAAGTCTTGCCAGCTATAGGATTGTCATGCCAAGTCAATTCTATTCGTTTGTTGATTTAAATAGAAGCAGAGAAGCAGCATATCATTCTATCATTCAAACAGAAGAAAAAAGAACAAGAAAAGCAGCCGCCTTGAAATATTACATTTTTCATCTGTTTAATCCAAGATTAAATTTCTAGATTGTAAAGTTAAATCCAATCAACTAGAAATCTTTATCTTGTTCTTGTGTAACAATCTAGCGGATCAAAATCCCTAGAACTTAATCTCAAATCGCATTTAGCATTTGATTCTAATTATTGCAAAAATAGAAAAAGTTCATGTCGAATTTATTCTAGATTTGTAATAATTGATTTGAGATTAATACCTTGTAATCGATACAGTTGTTGTAACACATTTCAAGTTTAATAATATTTTTATTTAACTTGAATTTTGTTTCACATTTTTTATTCCGCATTTAATTCGATTATTCGGTGCTGTTTGTATTCAACCCCCCTTCTACAAACTCATTGGGACCTAACAGAAATTCAGGTGAGAGCACATACAGACACAGATACTGAAAACCTGTTAGCTCAAATTGCTGCTCTAAAAGAAGAACTTGCTAAAAGCCAAGCTGAGGCTCAATCATTCAAAGCACAAGTGGTTGAACGGTCTTCTTCTTCCACCTCTGTCAACAATCAGCTGGCACTCATAAGGAATGATATCTCAGATCTCAAGAACACTGTCACACCAAAGCTCAATTCCATTCAGGAAACTCCAACTTTATCAGTTGATGACATTTCTAACTTCTGCTCTCTACATACAAGGATGACTTCTCTTGAAGATTTGGTTGAAATGAATCATTCACTGGATTCCTCCAGATTTCTGAAGATAGAGACATGTATGGAACATCTGAATGAAGGGATGAAGCACCTATACTACATGGTCAAAAATTCTCACTGTCCCAATGAAGAACAAAGGACTTACTTTAAAGGGCCGTCTGGTGGAGGCTCAGGCTCAGGAGGTGATGGAGGTCATGGAGGATCTAAGGGAAAGTCCGTGGAGGATCTCTCAACTAAGGGGGAGAAGAAAGAGAGTAGTGGAAAGGGGAAAGAAAAAGATACCTCTGCTGGAGACAAAGGAAAGGCTGATGATGTCTACTACAGTGAAGAACAGGATGACTTTGATATTTTTGACATTCCCACTGAACCAGTCTTGGAAGATAAAGATGGTTTATTTGAAGCTGAAGAGGAAAGTGATTTTGGAGAATGGGAAGAGGAAGCTACAGTGGATCCTATCTTTGAGAAAGAGTTTCAGCAGCAGCAGTCAGAGATGAAAAGAAAAGAAGCTGAACTCAAAAAGGTCTCCCAGATCATTGACATGAGGAAAAGACATACAAAGAACAGAAACTCTTCAAAAGCAACGTCTTCATGACATTAAGGCTCAAGAAAGAAGAAGAGATGTTAGACTGAAGATTGGTGAAAAATGGGATGAAGCTAGGAGAGTACTTGATATGCCTCAGCTGAGCACTAACAATGATAGGCAGTTCCTACATCTTCTTGACAAGCTGGAAATCTCAAATCCTAACAATGACATGTACATGAATGCTATCAAGACTGAAGTCTCAAGGATCACAGCTGCTTTTGACAGATCCCTAAATGAGATGAGCATTTTTGTATATTGTCAGAGTGAAGGATCTTTCAAGGTATCACTTCATCTGTTTGAGAATCGTTCTTTGTCAGAGACTTGGGTTCTTCTCAACAAGGTAAAAAGAAGCTCAGAATTGAATGAAGTTCTTCGAGAAAGGCTTAAAGAGTTTGCCAGTAGGGCTAGTCCTCAAGTGGTCAACAATCCTCATCAGGTGAGATTCTTTAAGTCTGATTGTCTTCAAATCTGTCAGCTAGATGTACAATCTCTTAAAGACTACTCAGCTAAGCATCTGGTCTGGATGGAACATCATTTAAGAACTGCTGGATACTCATCCATGTTGAAGACTCAAGCTGCTGATTTGATTCAAGCTTATTGTGAAAAGAATATTAAAAGTTACAATCAGATCAAGAATAAGCTGAAGTCAGTTGGAGTTCAACCAGTCAGACCAGCAAGCTTCACTTCAGAAAAGGATCGTGTGTTTGACAAAGAGTTGCTTCAAGATTTAGAAGAAGGTGAAGTCAGAAGAGAAGACAACTGAAGTCAATTAGCTCAAAACTCAATGTAATATGATTAGAGCTTTATGAATCAAGATAGACTAATGTAGTTATATGTTCAGGCTAGAGGAACATCTATCTTGTATTCACTTGTAAATTTCCTTTGAAATCTAGAAAATGTTAAATATAATCCAGAACTTTTCTGCTATTTACTTTGCATTACTGTTTATATCTTTTTCTTATTTGTTAGTTGAGTTATCCTCTAGGTATTTGTTGTTATTGTCTAACAAGCAAATAAGGGGAGATTGAAAGGCATATGTCATAGCCTATTTGTTTATTCGAGGATTTAACTCAACTCAAATAAGAATGTAATAAGTAAATAGTGGATCTGTCGTCAGAGAGATCTCACAAAGTAACATCTGTCAAAGGGTTAAGGAACATTATTCATCTACAGACTTGAAGACTTAATTCACTGGAAGAAGCTCAAGAAATTGATCAAGCCTCAGTGATATAAATTAAGATTGTGGATTTAATCAAGTGACAGAGATCTCGTTAGGGTATCAATTAGTTACAAGGATTTAGTCTGAAGAAAATCAGAGTATCAAAGTCAAGACATGAAGAAACGTCACGGAAGTTAGTCACTCATGAACCAGACAGTACATCGAGTGTCAACATCGAAGTGGTGGAATTGATTCATAATTTCAGTGATTTTCAGAAGATATTCAGAAGAATGGATGCTGCTCAAGATTAGTATTAATTCTCTATTAATTAATTAAGTCATATAATTTAATTAAGAAAATAAATTATATCTGCAAAGATTAATTTATTGATTAATTGAATTAATTGATTAATTAATTCAGAATTAATATTAAGGATTTTCAGGATTCTAATTGGTTTAAAATCTATTTAAATTCAAACAAGACAAACTAATTGTATTAGTATGACAATCGGTATGACAATCAATAGTCATACCGAAAGTCATGATAATTTATTTAATTGTCTTGTTAGAATTTTTATTAGATTAAAAATCTGTTATTAATTTCAGCAAGACAATTTGATTGTACTAATATGACAATCGGTATGACAATCAATAGTCATACCGAAAGTCATGCCAGTACAGTTGATTGTCCTACCGAAAGTCTTGTTAGTTCAAAAGAATAGTCCTACCGATTGTCATTGCAGTTCATTTCCATTTTGGCTGTTATGATAAAAGAAGCAGAAGACATTCATTAAACACACTTGAATACACAGCCAACCATTGAAGAACACAAAACAAACAGAAGCAGAGAAATTATTGTAAAATCCTCAGAGCATTTATTTCTAGCAGTTATTGTTAAATCCAATCCACTAGAAATTCTTTTGTTGTTCTTGTGTAACTATCTAGCGGATCAAAATCCTTAGAACTTAATCTCAAATCGCTTTTAGCATTTGATTCTAATTATTGCAAAAATAGAAAAAGTTCATGTCGAATTTATTCTAAATTTGTGATAATTAATTTGAGATTAATTCCTTGTAACAGATACCATTGTTGTAACTCATTTCAAGTTTAATAAAAGTTTTATTTAACTTGAATTTTGTTTCAATTCTTATTCCGCATTTTATTCGATTAAACGGTATTATTTGTATTCAACCCCCCTTCTACAAACATATTGGGACCTAACAATTGGTATCAGAGCCTTCTGATTAACGTACAAATCTAGATCCTAGATTTTTGTGTTTCTTTCACTCCTTGAATTTTTTATTCACTCAAAAATTCATAATGACTACACAAAAAGTTGGAACCGTTAAAATTCCACTTTTCGATAAAGAAAATTATGTTATGTGAAAGAAGAAGATGCTACTGTTTTTACAAGTTGCTAATCCCAAATATCTGCAAGTGTTAAAGAAGGGTCCAAAAATTCCTATGGTTATTGAACCAGAGGTAATAGAAAATGATGTGGTGATCACCAAAGCAAGAACTTATGTGAAAGATCATGAGGATTTCTCTCCTGCTGAAATAGAAGAAGCCTCCCTGGATGCTAGCCTTCAATTAATTTTAGTAGATTCCCTTAATCCCTTGATGAATAGACATGTGATGAATTGTAAAGATTCCAAACATATCGGGGAAACTATTGAGGTTATTAATGAAGGCATAGAGGAAGTTAGGGAGAACAAGTTAGAAATCCTAACCTCTGAGTATGAAAAGTTTAAATCCAATCCAGGAGAAGGAATCACTGAAGTGTTTGAGAGGTACAATGCATTGATCAACAACCTGAACATTAATGGTAAATACTATTCCATCAGGGAGGTCAACAAAAAGTTCCTTTTAACACTGCCAACTCATCTCGAACATAGAATCACTGCCATAAGAGAAGCAAGAGATCTGAGTGAGATTTCTTTGGAAAGGCTCTATGGTGTGTTAAAGACTTATGAGTTGGAGCAGATTCAGCAGAAGGAAGTTTACGGGAAAGGAAGAGTGGTCAGCACGTCTACTGCTCTAGTAGCTGATGAACATCAACAACAATCTCAACAGTCAGAAAGAATGGTACAGTCTTCCAAGGTTGAAGAAAATGTGATAGTAGCATCCTCCTACTACAAATCAATCAGGAGATGATTATTATTCCTTGGAAGAACTGGAGAAATTGGAGGATGAGTCAATGGCCCTTATTGTCAAGAGATTCTCAAATGTCAGATTCAAAAGGAATCCCAAGTTCAAGTACAAGTCCAACTACAACAGATTCCAGAAAGGTGGATCTTCATCCTCTAACACCAGCAGTGGTGGGTATAAAACAGGGATGGTTGATCGAAGCACCATTCGATGCTTCAACTGCAATGAGTTGGGACACTTTGCCACAGAATGCAGGAAGCCAAAACAAGTTAGGAAGAACTCTTACGATTCTAATCAGAAGAGTAAATCTGAAAGGGCTTACCTGGCAAAGGGAAGAAGCTGGGATGATACTGACAGTGAAGATGAAGAAGTTGGGAATCTTGCTCTCATGGCTAGTGATGCAAACACCTCATCGTCAAGAAA
The DNA here is from genome assembly GCF_009905375.1 of Apium graveolens. Taxonomy (NCBI): domain Eukaryota; kingdom Viridiplantae; phylum Streptophyta; class Magnoliopsida; order Apiales; family Apiaceae; genus Apium; species Apium graveolens. The sequence goes on along the minus strand of NC_133655.1, from coordinate 18,439,151 downwards.
AGAGGTAAAATTTACTGATGCTGAATTAGTTTATCATCTAGGAGGTTCCTTAGATTGTGCTCGTCGTGATAATGAATTGTTAAATCAACAAATCAAAGACCTTGAGAAAGAGGTCAATGAATTAAGACTTGTGCACATTAATCAAGATAAATTAAAAGAACAAGTATCTTTTCAAGAGAATAGAGTTGACTGTTATAGACAACTTGAAACTATTCTCAAAGACAAGATCACTGGTCTTGAGGCTAAGGTTAAAGCTTATTTTAATTCTTGTTCGAAGTCCAAAGAGTTTTACAATAAGCAAGCTGTTAATCAAACATCTGGAATAGGTTATGATTACAATGCTGCTATTGGAAAATTAGGCATAAACTCCCCTCCTCATGTCTGTGCTAAAGGAAGGGAAGTACCATATGTGCTTAAGGGTGTTGATGAAGCCCTCTATAAAGAATCAATTGTTGAACCATTTGATGAGACCTCATTTATTATTCAAGAAGAAATCTGTGCTGAAGATAATGCTAATGAGAAAGCTGTCTCCAAGTCAAGTGTGTCAAAAGTTCCAGTCAAGGTTGTGAAAGCAACTGAGACTAACTCAGACACACATGAGTTGGATAACACAAATGCCATGTCTACCATGCATAAGTTCTATTCCAGATCTCCCTGATTGGATGAGAGCATGAACTTAGGGGGAGAAGCAAGCCCAAGTTCTGTTCCAGATCTCCCTGATTGGGCATGGGCAAAGGCATCTACACCAGGAGAGTTTGGTGTCACTTTGGTCAGGCAAGTAATGACTATTCAGAAGGCCCTTCAGGAGACTACAGATGTTGATACCAAGGCAATTCTTCAAGCTCATCTGGACTCTCTGCATCTCTTGCAGTTGCAGTATTTCAAACAGAATCTAAGTGTGGATGAACTCAAGCAGGATATTGCTGATCTGAAATCCTACAATGCTGAGAAGATGGATTCAGTCATGCCTTATGGTACTATACAAGATTTGTTGGGGAGACTGAGGAAAGCATCTGATGCTGACAAGAGGCTGGCCAGGTTGGAAGACAGAGTTCAGATCATTGAAGACTCTATGGTCACCATTCTTCAGAATCAACAAACTCAGACAAATCTACTAATGCAGCTGGCAAAAGCACAAGGCTTGACCCCTACCCTTGATGATAACAAAAAGGGGGAGAATAAAGGGGAAGGGGAAGGAGAGCCATCAACAACAGTTCAAATATCTCAAGTGCTAGTTCCTGCCATCACCACTTCTCCAACTATTCAAATCAAAGGAAAGCTTGATGGAATTGATCTAATCCAGATAGCAGCAGCTGAATTGCAAGTCAAAGAGCAAAGGAGGAAAATTGATGAAAAGATGCAACAAATTTTTGGTTCTACAACTTCTAAATCACAATCTGTGAAACATAGTACAAAGGTGGAACCAATTATTATGGAGCTCAAGCCAGTAAGGAGGAATAAGGTTGGAGAGACATCTTCCAAGAATCTGAAACCTATGGTTCTCAAGCCCAACAACAGATCCAATAAGGACTCTACAAAGAATCCTCTAAGCCTTGCTCAGATGAAAGAAGTGGATTTTCCTCTTCCAAAGCCTGATGAAGACAAGGTTTTGGGTGGAAGTATCATAAAGCACAAAGAGACCATGGATGTTGTTGTAAGGAGGAACATGGCTATTATCTTTAGAGAGGGAAAGAGCATCTGTGTGATGCAAGGACATCCCAAATTCTCAATAGCCAAGAGGGAAGAAACCAGAAGGTTGAAGGAAGAAGCCAAAAAGCTAAAGGCTGACAAAAGAGCACAAGCAAAGCTTGAAAAACAGCTAAAGTCAAGTCAAGCTGAAGAAAAGAAAGAAATTGAAGACAAAAGTGAAGATGAAGGTATGGGGGACATGGTTGATAATAATATGGAAGAAAGAAGTAAGGAAAGAGAGGAATGGCAGAAAGGGAACAGAAAGAAGGCCAATACAAAGAGAAAGATGGTAGATGAGACTAAAGAAACCCAATCAAAATCCAAACCACTACCTTCTATTCCTGAACCCATTGTGCATGACCCCTTCATAAACATTCATGGTAAAACAATCATTCCTAAGGAGGAACCAATTGATTGGGACACCATCAAATTGCCCACCTTCTTAACCTCTTCTCCACCATCAAAGAAGCAGAAAAGAAGAATCAAATCAACACCCTCTAAAACCTCAATCAAATTCACTCAGAAGCCTAAGCCACAAGCCTCTATGGATGATTATGTTCACATTTGTGACATAAAAGAATTTTCAGACATTGAACTCTATCTGGATGAGCTGGAGGAAGTAAGGGGAATAGCTGCCTACAGACAGCTACCAGAAAGACTAGTGTTCAAATACAAAGGAAGTGGGGAAAAAACTTGGCCTCTCTACAGGATTCTGAATGAAGGCTACTCTACCTTAGTTAGAGTCTACTCAGCCATACAAAGGGATTCTGGCTTTACCAGGACTGCCAAGACTGAGATTCTCAACAAGATTTCCAACATAAGGAAAACTTGGTGGGAGCCCAATGCCTTGCCTAGAACATTACTCATTCAAGAAAGAGGAATTACAGTTCACAAATCACCTCATTTGTTGATGGATTTCAGAGACAACAAAGGAGTCAGAAGATTTTTCAGACTTGAAGATCAGCTCAAGATTGCCAGTAATGAAACTCTCAAGGATATGCAATCTAAGTTGGACATCAATGAAGAAGATGAAGCTGAGTTCTACAGACAACTTCAACTTCAAATAGAGGAGAATGACAGGAGGCTAGGAAAGAAAACAAGGGATCAAAGAAAAAGAAATTAATCTGCTCAGGCTAAAGGAGCACCCTTGGAAATAATGTAATTCTTCAATTCCATCTCAGCATACACATTTTTGCAGCACTTTTGAATTTCTGCTTTATTACAGTTAATATATTTGTCAAGTGTTTTGTTATCATCAAGCTAAACCCAAATTTATGCCTACAGTTCTAGTAGACATAAATAGGGGGAGATTGTTAGGAATATGTGTATTAGTTTGATGATAAGTTAAACAAAACACTTAAGTAGAAATCTAGTGTTTGTAGCCTCAACGGATAAGACCATCTTGTCTATCCGTTGAAGGAGTAGCTTTACTTAGCAATAAGTTTAGTATTGTAGCACATTTCATTCTCTGGATTCAAGTTGTAATTCTTAGATGTTGTAGGAAAGTATCAGTCATGTTGACTACTAGTGGATATGCAAATAGGAGGGCTAATTGTAAATATTTCATGCCTTCTAATTTTGTATAAGTGAAGAAGTATCAACTGATATTGAAGACCTTCAAAGGATAAGAAACAAAGCTTCAACGGATGTCTCTAGTGCTTCAACGGATAATATCCATCAACGGATAAGTGCTTCAACGGATAATATCCATCAACAGATAAGTGCTTCAATGGATAAAGACTTCAACTGATAATGCATCAACGGATAAAGCTTCAACGGATAAAGCCTCAACGGATAAGGCATCAACGGATGAAAGCTTCAACGGATGCTTAGTTCATTAGCAGTTGATAGTGACAATTCATAAGCTGACAGAGGCACATGGGTTGATAGAGACAAACTGGAATGTGGAAGCCTCTAGGAGGAATCAAGAAAATGCAGCATTTCCATTCTGGTGCAAACAAGGAAGTATTCAAAGATTAACAGCTAAGCCTAAATTGCATTGGATAGAGAAATGAAGAAGAAACATGTGAAGAGCCTTTTTAATTGTATTTTACAGTTTTGTCTTCACTTGTAAACTTGGTGATATATAAACCAAGTAGCAGCTAGTAATTAGATATGAATTTTCTAGAGCTGTTTAGAAAATCCCAGAGAGAAAATCATCTAGTTTGTACTAGGAAGCAGCTGTGATTTAATTCTTTGAATCACAGATTTTCAGAAATAACACATCTCTGGTGGAACAACAAATCCACCAGAAAAGTTTTTAAGTTCTCTGTGTTCTTTATATTTGTGTTTGAATATATATCTGTCTGTATTAGCTTCAAGCCATTCACACACATTTGCTCACTAAAACACTTAGCCTTAGAAACTACACAAAACTTGAAAAAGTTTTGAGATTTACATTCAACCCCCCTTCTGTAAATCTCATTGTTAGTCCACTGGGAATAACATCGTGCATGAACTCATTTAAAAGTAAACTTCAGAATAATGACAGATTTTTAGTAAAGTTCTTAGTTATGCCTTATTTCTAAGATGTACTGAAGTAAATCAGACTTTGCTCTTTGTCTGATATTTTGCTTAATGCACACACTTACACTCCATATGAATAATGAAAATTACTGTGGCGTTCAATATTGTTTTAGATGAACAGTTTATGTATCAGATTGTATAAATTCTGAGGACAAGTTCTGATGGAAGTTCTGATAAATCAGTTCTGAAGAACCGGAACCAGAATTTGTGTGAAGAATCACAGAGATAGGCATTCATTTTTCGAGTTAAGAAATCATGTTCTGATGACTGTTAAGTTTTGATATAAGTCTAAGTGCTGATATTAAATTTTGATCCTCTATTTGACTTATTTGTGATTAAAATCTGAAACAGTCTTATTTTAAATCAGAATATGTATGGGTGAGATATTAACAGTCAATACAATTAGGGTTAGTGGAACACGTACATGCACAGTAATTTTTTATTGTTTCTTGTGCGCATTAAACCCTGTTTTACACTTCCAATGACTGTCTTCTTCTTCCCAGTCTAGGGAGACGAGGTAGAATTATTTCTACCTGTCCGCATTAAATTTCCTTGCGTCTCCTGGCATTCTCTTGCCTATATAAACCAACACCTCAAATCAGCCTACACATCATTTCTTTTCTCACATACTCACTCTCCTTTCCTTCATACCAACACAAACATGGTCAACTACAATATGTTTTTGAACTATGAGACCTTCAACATGGAGCTGAGCTGTGAGGACTGGCAGCAGGAATGGCACGTAACTGTCATTCCTGATGAGATTTGGGACTCGGTTCCCCAGGAGGTTCTCACACACCTCCTGTTCTTTTACATGGACTACCATCGCCATCTGGAGCGATTGGAAGAAGAAAGGCTGGAAGCTCTCCGCCAACAAGAGCAAATCATTCGACTCGCTATTCTTTTTGTAGAGAGTCGGAAGAAGAAATAATTTATTTTCTTCTTCCTATTTTTCTTCATCGTCAGCTTTGTCCGGCTTCTTAGCCAAGGACAAAAGCTGTTGATGTTAGGTTTAGAAGCTTAGGACAGTCTGTAATGCTCTGATGTAATTTCAATTTCATGGATGTATTCTCTTAATATATTAATGGAATTTCTTATTTTTGCAAGATTTTGTCTCTGAGATGTTGTAAATTCTGCTGCACTGTTAAATCCTGATAAATTCATATTCTGATGACCATTTTAATTATTGATTTAAATTAAGTTCTGATTTTAAAATATCAGTATTTGTTTACTTGATTTATTTTTTGGTCATTCTCACACTTGAATTTTTTTACAGAATATTGGTTCTGCATTGAAAATGATTAAATAAGTGGGAACAGTTTAAATTTTAAATTAAAACTGACTTCCCTCAATTAATGGGATTACTTGGTAAGTGGAACGGTTTTTTCCTTGGAAAACTGTATGTGATAAGTAATGATTCATGTTTTCCCGTGCCCATTAACTATTCATTATTGCTGCATGTCTGACAGGTGTCCAACGGTTATTTTTTTTAACCAAGTATAAGTAAGAGAGAGAGAAGATTATACAATCTTTTATTTACTTTTACACTTTATCTCTCTTTCTTTGCTTTTACTCTCTCTCATCTCCTGACGTTGGTTTTTCATACAGACATTTTATCAAACACCTTACAGGCAATCTTAATTTTCACTTTTTCTCATGGCACCTAAGGATTTGATCATCGATGGAGCTAAGTTCGTTCCCAACAACTATGCTACAATCCTAAAAAATGATGAAGCTCCGTCTGAGTTGCATTTTGTGCAAGATCTTCTTGCACACAGTGAAATTGGGTATGCATTGACCCAGCCTTCAGTCTTTTCAAGCCAACAAGTTCTGAAGTTTTGGCGGACTGGGCATTTTGATAATGGTGGTGCTAATGGTACTCCCAGCATTGTTTTTGAAGTGGATGATTCTGAACATGTGGTAACTCCTGGAACAGTTCGCAAGGCTTTACATTTACCAGAAGGCTGCATTTTCTCAACACCGGAGGACCCAGCTCTACAGCAGCTCATGGCTAATTTGGGGTATGAGAAGAGTCTGGCTAAGCTTGGACAGTTGAAACGAGCACATATCAGAAAGGAATGGAGTTTTTTCTTCGACTGCATCACTAAAGCCTTTGGGAATAAGTGTTCCAACTTTGATGCCATTCCAATAATGAGTCAACACATCAGGTATGCTATTATAAACCAAACTCATTTTGATTTTGCAAGTGCTGTGCTAGGATTTATAGGGGATAGGATGATAGAGGATAGGAATGTTGTCTACTTGTGCTGATGAACCCCAACCTACCACTGACTTATTTCCACCCTTTAAACTTGCAAAACGGGATTTTAATGACTTGGTAAATGCTGAACTTAAGAAAACGGTGGTTAGACCTTTACAGATTCCTCAGTCTGTAAAACAGATCCTGGTAAATGCTGATCCTCAAACCTATAGATCTGTTTATTCTGATGTTCAACATACCACCACCTCTCATACACCACACCAACCATCAGAACATACCACACATACATCTATACCTCAACCCTCTCTCAGAACATATCTCAAAACTTATCTCACACCTTCACAGACAGCTAAACCTTCATCCTCAGCACCTACTGTGAAACCTTCATCTTCCAAGCCCAAGAGGACAAAGACTGTTCCTCAGACACCACAAAAGAGAAGGAGGATTATTCTGAGAGATGAGTCAGATAGAGAGGAACAAGTTTCTGTATCAGAACCTGTTGTTAAAGAAGCTGAGAAGGTCCCTTCTCAGAAGGATTCTGGAATTGGGGGATCTAAGCTTCTCAAAAGGCTTAGAAGAATGACTTATGCTGAACCTCCCAAGGAATCCCCACCTTCAAAGAGATACAAGAAACAGAGAGCTCAAAGGCCAGCTTCAGATGATGAGGAAGCAACAGCTAAGGAAGGTGATCAGGAATCTCTGATCTCAAAAGAACCAGAATTTGCTGAAGCTACTGCATCTCCCTCTCCATTGTCCCCAACTCAGGAAGCTGCTACAGACAAGACAAACACACCATCTGTGTCTCCTGTACATGAAACTGTATCTCCTGTAGACCCAGGCACAAGTGCTGAAATTGATATTCACAACCTTGTTGTGCCTGAGGTTCTCTACTTAGAAGCTCCAACAGCAATTAATCCATCAACAACACATGTTACTGATGCTACTCAAACTCCAGAATTGTCTACAACACCTTCTCTGCATCTAGATGTTGATGATCAGAATATAGGTGAGCATCAGGATATGGTTGTTGATCAGAACTTGGAAATATATCAGCACTTAGAGGATGATGCTGAAGCCTCGATTGCTTCTCATACTATTATTTTATCAGAAGATGCTGATTATATAGGTTCTGATGATTCACATGCTGATAGTACTGGTGATGCTACTCCTAATGCAGATGCTGATGAAGCTGGTCCTTCAGGACATGCACCTCCACAAACTGTTCACAAATCTGAACTACTTGAGAAGTTTGTGACAAGAGCAACACCAGTACCTTGGAGTAAAACTCCTAGAGGACAGGAGTGGACTAAGGAATGGAATTCAGTTACTTTTGTTCCATCTGACAAGATTCTTGCTGAGCACTTGGCAAAAGCTGATGAAATATTAATTAATGATGATTTTAAGACACAGCTTCGAGTCACTGCATTGAGTACTAGACATCTGCAAGGTCTCCATTCAACAACTCATGCAGAGTTACATAAAATTCAGGAATAATTGCTCAAGCAAGAAACGGTTAAGAAAATTGAAAAGAAAAAATTCGTCCAACCTACCTTTGACAGAGTTGCTTACATTGAGAAGACCCAAGAGAAGCAACAGTCTCAGATTGATGATATTTTGAAAAATCAAGCTTCTCAGCAATCTCAACTCGATGAAATCCAAGCTTCAGTGGAATTGCTTGTCTCTCTTCTCTTACCTGCTAATGCCAAAAAGGGGGAGAAAGTAATTAAGTCCAAATGCAAAACTGATCAGACACTGAAGGGGAAGGATGATGAAAAAGATGACCAGGGAAACTCTGGAATGGGTGGAGGTCATGGTCAAGGTAGAAGTTTCTCATCAAGAAGAACTGAAATTACAAGTCACAGGACAAGTTCTGATGCTGGAAAAAGAATTACTTCTGCTACTGGTAAAAGGATAAGTTCTGATGAACTTTTGGACCTTGATGAAGAATTATCAAGACAGTTATTTTTTAAGGAGAATCCAGGAATGGACTTTGAGAGTCTGATGGAAGAAGAAGCTAGACTTAAGTCAGAAAAAGTCAAATCTAAATCTGAAGCTTCTGTTGGTAAAAAGAAACTTCCAAAGACCAAAGGCATTGTGATAAAGGAAAGAACAATTCCTGAAGCAACCAAGGCTAAATCACAATTGCAGATAGATCCAAGGTCCAAGGACAAAGAGAAAGTTGGTGAACCTATCAAGGTTTATGTGCCTCCTGTGGATGAAGAAATTACTGTTGAAGATGCTGATCTTGCTCTGACTTCAAGAAAATTTTCTAAGACAACCTCTGACATGGCTTAAGTTGTTCAGAGTCAAGATATGGTTACATCTGATATCTCAAAGAAGCAAGTAACCTCTGACATAGCTCAAGTTAACTTGATATCAGAAGATAAATCAAAGGAACCTCTGACATTGCTCATGTTAAACCTTCAAAGATACTCCTACCAGGATTCACCAAAGCCAAACAGACTCAACCTTTGAAGACTGCTGTAAGTGGTTTTGAAGCAAGAGTGGTTACTGGAAAGGAAGCAAGAGATAAAACTGGATTAGGTAGTGCTGATGAAAGAAGAATACAGAACACAACCAATGATCCGACTTCCTTAAGTGAACCAGGAATTGGAGCAACTCCTGAAAGATTGAATCAACTAAAATCTGTACAGATGGTTTACCATACCTACTTGAAAGAACACATCTTGTTGTACTTCATGACAGATGGTAGGGTTTATCATATAAGGGAAAATGCCATTCCACTGAAGTATTTTGAAGAACTGGAACATGTATTATTCTTACTTCAAGTGAATGACAAAATAACAGAAAGTGCTGCAAACTATTTGAAGAGTCAAATTCAGAGACAGAAAAGGCTTTATTCAATTAAGTCTGACAACACATATCTTCCAAAGTACAGAGATCACAAGGGTGATATTGTTGAGATGAAGCCTAACTCTGCTAAGGTTATAACTATCTTTCTGGGTTACAAGGCTGTGGAATTCAATCTTGAGTCTGACAAGGCATATTTGATCAGATTGGATCAGGACATAAAGAAAGCTAAAATTAATGATCTCAGGGCTGCAATTTTTCAAATTGGTGAAGATTCTGCAGAACTTAAAGATGCTAAAAGGAGGATGATTGATGAACTCAGATATGCTGAGAGATGTTTATTAAAGAATTATCTCAGAACAACTCCTGACGTCAGAGAGATCGGAAAATGAAGCCAAGTCAAGATCTACAACTCATGCAGAGTTACATAAAATTCAGGAATAATTGCTCAAGCAAGAAACGGTTAAGAAAATTGAAAAGAAAAAATTCGTCCAACCTACCTTTGACAGAGTTGCTTACATTGAGAAGACCCAAGAGAAGCAACAGTCTCAGATTGATGATATTTTGAAAAATCAAGCTTCTCAGCAATCTCAACTCGATGAAATCCAAGCTTCAGTGGAATTGCTTGTCTCTCTTCTCTTACCTGCTAATGCCAAAAAGGGGGAGAAAGTAATTAAGTCCAAATGCAAAACTGATCAGACACTGAAGGGGAAGGATGATGAAAAAGATGACCAGGGAAACTCTGGAATGGGTGGAGGTCATGGTCAAGGTAGAAGTTTCTCATCAAGAAGAACTGAAATTACAAGTCACAGGACAAGTTCTGATGCTGGAAAAAGAATTACTTCTGCTACTGGTAAAAGGATAAGTTCTGATGAACTTTTGGACCTTGATGAAGAATTATCAAGACAGTTATTTTTTAAGGAGAATCCAGGAATGGACTTTGAGAGTCTGATGGAAGAAGAAGCTAGACTTAAGTCAGAAAAAGTCAAATCTAAATCTGAAGCTTCTGTTGGTAAAAAGAAACTTCCAAAGACCAAAGGCATTGTGATAAAGGAAAGAACAATTCCTGAAGCAACCAAGGCTAAATCACAATTGCAGATAGATCCAAGGTCCAAGGACAAAGAGAAAGTTGGTGAACCTATCAAGGTTTATGTGCCTCCTGTGGATGAAGAAATTACTGTTGAAGATGCTGATCTTGCTCTGACTTCAAGAAAATTTTCTAAGACAACCTCTGACATGGCTTAAGTTGTTCAGAGTCAAGATATGGTTACATCTGATATCTCAAAGAAGCAAGTAACCTCTGACATAGCTCAAGTTAACTTGATATCAGAAGATAAATCAAAGGAACCTCTGACATTGCTCATGTTAAACCTTCAAAGATACTCCTACCAGGATTCACCAAAGCCAAACAGACTCAACCTTTGAAGACTGCTGTAAGTGGTTTTGAAGCAAGAGTGGTTACTGGAAAGGAAGCAAGAGATAAAACTGGATTAGGTAGTGCTGATGAAAGAAGAATACAGAACACAACCAATGATCCGACTTCCTTAAGTGAACCAGGAATTGGAGCAACTCCTGAAAGATTGAATCAACTAAAATCTGTACAGATGGTTTACCATACCTACTTGAAAGAACACATCTTGTTGTACTTCATGACAGATGGTAGGGTTTATCATATAAGGGAAAATGCCATTCCACTGAAGTATTTTGAAGAACTGGAACATGTATTATTCTTACTTCAAGTGAATGACAAAATAACAGAAAGTGCTGCAAACTATTTGAAGAGTCAAATTCAGAGACAGAAAAGGCTTTATTCAATTAAGTCTGACAACACATATCTTCCAAAGTACAGAGATCACAAGGGTGATATTGTTGAGATGAAGCCTAACTCTGCTAAGGTTATAACTATCTTTCTGGGTTACAAGGCTGTGGAATTCAATCTTGAGTCTGACAAGGCATATTTGATCAGATTGGATCAGGACATAAAGAAAGCTAAAATTAATGATCTCAGGGCTGCAATTTTTCAAATTGGTGAAGATTCTGCAGAACTTAAAGATGCTAAAAGGAGGATGATTGATGAACTCAGATATGCTGAGAGATGTTTATTAAAGAATTATCTCAGAACAACTCCTGACGTCAGAGAGATCGGAAAATGAAGCCAAGTCAAGATCTACAACTCATGCAGAGTTACATAAAATTCAGGAATAATTGCTCAAGCAAGAAACGGTTAAGAAAATTGAAAAGAAAAAATTCGTCCAACCTACCTTTGACAGAGTTGCTTACATTGAGAAGACCCAAGAGAAGCAACAGTCTCAGATTGATGATATTTTGAAAAATCAAGCTTCTCAGCAATCTCAACTCGATGAAATCCAAGCTTCAGTGGAATTGCTTGTCTCTCTTCTCTTACCTGCTAATGCCAAAAAGGGGGAGAAAGTAATTAAGTCCAAATGCAAAACTGATCAGACACTGAAGGGGAAGGATGATGAAAAAGATGACCAGGGAAACTCTGGAATGGGTGGAGGTCATGGTCAAGGTAGAAGTTTCTCATCAAGAAGAACTGAAATTACAAGTCACAGGACAAGTTCTGATGCTGGAAAAAGAATTACTTCTGCTACTGGTAAAAGGATAAGTTCTGATGAACTTTTGGACCTTGATGAAGAATTATCAAGACAGTTATTTTTTTAAGGAGAATCCAGGAATGGACTTTGAGAGTCTGATGGAAGAAGAAGCTAGACTTAAGTCAGAAAAAGTCAAATCTAAATCTGAAGCTTCTGTTGGTAAAAAGAAACTTCCAAAGACCAAAGGCATTGTGATAAAGGAAAGAACAATTCCTGAAGCAACCAAGGCTAAATCACAATTGCAGATAGATCCAAGGTCCAAGGACAAAGAGAAAGTTGGTGAACCTATCAAGGTTTATGTGCCTCCTGTGGATGAAGAAATTACTGTTGAAGATGCTGATCTTGCTCTGACTTCAAGAAAATTTTCTAAGACAACCTCTGACATGGCTTAAGTTGTTCAGAGTCAAGATATGGTTACATCTGATATCTCAAAGAAGCAAGTAACCTCTGACATAGCTCAAGTTAACTTGATATCAGAAGATAAATCAAAGGAACCTCTGACATTGCTCATGTTAAACCTTCAAAGATACTCCTACCAGGATTCACCAAAGCCAAACAGACTCAACCTTTGAAGACTGCTGTAAGTGGTTTTGAAGCAAGAGTGGTTACTGGAAAGGAAGCAAGAGATAAAACTGGATTAGGTAGTGCTGATGAAAGAAGAATACAGAACACAACCAATGATCCGACTTCCTTAAGTGAACCAGGAATTGGAGCAACTCCTGAAAGATTGAATCAACTAAAATCTGTACAGATGGTTTACCATACCTACTTGAAAGAACACATCTTGTTGTACTTCATGACAGATGGTAGGGTTTATCATATAAGGGAAAATGCCATTCCACTGAAGTATTTTGAAGAACTGGAACATGTATTATTCTTACTTCAAGTGAATGACAAAATAACAGAAAGTGCTGCAAACTATTTGAAGAGTCAAATTCAGAGACAGAAAAGGCTTTATTCAATTAAGTCTGACAACACATATCTTCCAAAGTACAGAGATCACAAGGGTGATATTGTTGAGATGAAGCCTAACTCTGCTAAGGTTATAACTATCTTTCTGGGTTACAAGGCTGTGGAATTCAATCTTGAGTCTGACAAGGCATATTTGATCAGATTGGATCAGGACATAAAGAAAGCTAAAATTAATGATCTCAGGGCTGCAATTTTTCAAATTGGTGAAGATTCTGCAGAACTTAAAGATGCTAAAAGGAGGATGATTGATGAACTCAGATATGCTGAGAGATGTTTATTAAAGAATTATCTCAGAACAACTCCTGACGTCAGAGAGATCGGAAAATGAAGCCAAGTCAAGATCTACAACTGCTCAAATCCTGATATGAATACAGACTGAAGTTGTTATCAGAAGTTAAAGTTGGTAAAGCTTTAAGGACTGTAAGTTGTAGTTATCTAGTCAAATTCTCATGCATTTGTACTTAATGTTTTTGACATCATCAAATATCTGTTAAACTTGTATATTATGCTAATTTACAAGTTGGGGGAGATTGTTAGATATATTTGATAATGTCATGACTAATGTGATTTATGTTTAGTTTTCAGATCTTACTTAAACAGGACAAATCAGTACTTAACTGAAATCAACACTTATACTGAAGTCAGAACTTAAGTCGTCAGTACTTAAGGTTCAGGAGATATTTATCAGAAGATAATATCAGGACTTAAAGAAAACATTCAGATAAGGAAGGCAGCTGATTTACAGGAAGAGAAGATCAAGACAAACGTAAGAAGAGATATGCATGAAGAAGGAATTCTATGAAGAATAGAATACCTGGAAGAAAAGATACCTGATTGATATATTTTAGGAAGCAGAATTATATTCCATATCAATTATCGATTATCTTGTAACTGTGTAGTATATAAACACAGACATAGGGTTTACACTATAAGTGTTATCATTATCGAGAAGATTATTCATTGTAACCCTAGCAGCTCTCGTGATATTTGTTCATCACTGAGAGAGGACAGTTCCATACTGTAACAGAGTTTATTGTTTTAAATAAAGTTTGTTTTCTGTTAATTGAGTTATTAAAGTTCGATTTGATTGTGCTATACACTGTATTCACCCCCCTCTACAGTGTGTGTGACCTAACATGCTATCATTTGCCCTCCACTCCCTTATGTGGGTTTACCCGGATGGGGGAGTAGATTAGTTATCGTTGTGCCGCAGTGACTTAGGAAAAATTTTGGGGGTTTATATGATTTGTTGCCCCCTAACACCGGGGTTAGATGGGTGTGAGACTCCGGGGTTGACTTGGTTAGTCACTTGATGTTAGTCCAAGGTGTGATTCCTTGAAGTACTTAGAAAATTTTGAGGGTTTATTTGATTTGTTGCCCCCTAACTCCGGGGTCAAATGGGAATGAGACTCCGTGGTTGAATTGGCTAGTCATACGATGTTAGTGCAAGGTGGGATTCCTTGAAATACTTAGAAAAATTTTGGGGGTTTATTTGATTTGTTGCCCCCTAACTCTGGGGTCAAATGGAAATGAGACTCCGGGTTTAAATTGGCTAGTCATATGATGTTAGTCCAAGGTGGGATTCCTTGAAGTAATTAGAAAAATTTTGGGGGTTTATTTGATTTGTTGCCCCTAACCCCGGGGTCAAATGGGAATGAGACTCCGGGTTGACTTGGTTAGTCACTTAGTTTGATCCAAGGTGGGATTCCTTGGAGTACTTAGAAAAATTTTGGGGGTTTATTTGATTTGTTGCCCCCTAACCCCAGGGTCAGATGGGAGTGAGACTCCGGGGTTGACTTGGTTAGTCACTTGATGTTAGTCCAAGGTGTGATTCCTTGAAGTACTTAGAAATTTTGGGGGTTTATTTGATTTGTTGCCCCTAACTCCGGGGTCAAATGGGAATGAGACTTCGGGGTTGAATTGGCTAGTCATATGATGTTAGTCCAAGGTGGGATTCCTTAAAGTACTTAGAAAAGTTTTGGGGGTTTATTTTATTTTGTTGCCCCTAACCCCAGGGTCAAATGGGAATGAGACTCCGGGTTGACTTGGTTAGTCACTTGATTTAATCCAAGGTGGGATTCCTTGGAGTACTTAGTAAAATTTTGGGGGTTTATTTGATTTGTTTTCCCTGACCCCGGGGTCAGATGGGAGTGAGACTCCGGGGTTGACTTGGTTAGTCACTTGATGTTAGTCCAAAGTGTGATTCCTTGAAGTACTTAGAAAAATTTTGGGGGTTTATTTGATTTGTTTCCCCTAACTCCGGGGTCAAATGGGAATGAGACTCCGGGGTTGAATTGGCTAGTCATATGATGTTAGTCCAAGGTGGGATTCCTTGAACATGTCTGCTCAGCTCAAGGATTTGTCAGCCAAGCTGCGAAGGATTGGAGGAGTGACGAGCTTGGATTCCGGAAAGAAGAAAGTTGGTGAAGGCGAAGATGCGGCCCGGAAGGCGGCGACGACCCGGCCGGGGAGGACCACGATTGTGATCAATGAACCTCAGGTTGAAGACACGCATCAGGGGGATGTGACGAGGGTCCCAGTGCCCCGAAATAAGAAGGGCGCCCCTGTAGGTCCCGGGGAGAAAGGAGGAGAGGGCTCCGAGGGCTATGCTCCCAAGAAAGCTGCAGTTGAGCTGGCCCCGGATACCCCGGAGACCCTGAAGGCCTTGCCGGATAGCTTTACTCCAGAGACTCGCCGGAAGGAGCTCTTTGAGAATTATGCCAGCACCGCCGAAAGGAAGAAGTATAGAAAGGAGCCCCTAGATGACTTCCTGGTCGGACTTCAGGAGGAGATTACCGTTGTAAGTTTTTCCTTGTAATACTTTGATTTTGCACTTGCCTTTTTTCTGTATCCGTATCATCTAAACGTGATGTGTAATAATTTCAGGCTAACTCCTGGGTTGCTGGATTGGTTTTTATAACCCGGAGCTTGCAGGAGAAGGCTGATGCTGCCGAGGTTTATAAAATCGAAGCCGAGAAGCTGTCTCGGGAGATCAAAGAGCTGAGGGAGGCTAACGCAAAGGAGGTGGATGCGCACAAGAAGCTTATAGTCGAGCTCCGGGAGAGGCATGACCGGGCTGATGCTTCATTCCGGGAAATGAAGGCGGAGAACAGGAAGCTGAAGGATGATTTGGCCACCCGTCCTACTCCTGAAGAGGTCCTGGCGGGGTTCCGGGGAACTTCAGCATACTTTGAGGAGTTAAATGACAAAGCCTTGGAGAAAATTCAAATTTGCTGGAGGGTTGCTTCCAAATACCTCGGCAAAAATCCTCAAGGTACGATTGATGTCTTCCCAGAGAAGTACATCGAGGAGGAGACCAATTGGAGCAAGAAGCGAAAGCCATCTTGGAAAGGGAGTCCGGAGCCGAAGCCTCCGGCAGCGCCGCTCCTCTCCCCGAATAGGAAGCTGAAGGATGATTTGGCCGCCCGTCCTACTCCCGAAGAGGTCCTGGCGGGGTTCCGGGGAACTCCAGCATACTTTGAGGAGTTAAATGACAAAGCCTTGGAGAAAATTAAGATTTGCTGGAGGGTTGCTTCCAAATACCTCGACGAAAATCCTCAGGGTATGATTGATGTCTTCCTAGAGAAGTACATCGAGGAGGAGACCCAATTGGAGCAAGAAGCGGAAGCCATATTGGCAAGGGAGTCCGAAGCCGAAGCCTACAGCAGCGCCGCTCCTCTCCCCGAATCACCTCTCGCCCAGCAGCCTCTCCTCCCGAAAGATGATCCTAAGCAGCCTCCCTCTCCTCCTGCCGAGCCAACAGCAGAATCTTGAAGACTTTGCCATTTTTCGCATGTAATTTCCATTTCCTGTTTTTTAAGTATTGTCTGAACTTAGCCTTTTGGCTATTTTAATCACGTTTGTAGTTTGAATGATTTCAATTTGCCTCCCGGGGTGTGTTTCCCCGGGGTAATTTAATGTAGTTGCGCTTTTCTTTCTTTCCATTTATCGCTTTGATTCGCATATGAGAATTTCTAAGTTAGAAATTTGGAAATACTTAGGAATTTTCCTAAACACACATGGGCTATGTTTTTGCGGACCCCGGGATGGGGTAAAATTTCTAAATTATAAGAATTTTTATAAGTGCACATGGGCTGTGTTTATGCAGACCCCGGGAAGGGGTAAAATTTCTAAATTATAGGAATTCTTATAAGTGCACATGGGCTGTGCTTACTGATAAGTGGCATTTTATACCACTTAGAACGTCTTAAAATGGCTTAAATTGGTGTCTTGAAATCAAGTATTTTGTGTATTTGATGCGTTTTTCTAGTGTTTATGCATTTCAGGGTATTAGTTGCATTTCGGAGGAGGAATCATCAAGAATAAGCCTTGGCATGTGTTCACCATTGCGAGAGGAAAAGAACGGGCAGATTACGGCGAAGAAATGGAGCAAACCTGGATTTTTTCCAGTAGGGTCCTGCGCGCCCGCGCAGCAATGCTGAGCGGCCGCGCAGCAGCCTTGCGCGCCCGCGCAGAAATGCTGAGCGGCCGCGCAGGGTCGGGGAAAAGGATAAATTATTTTAGACTTCTACTTCTGTTTGGCTTCTAACTTCTATGTAATCTGAGTTTTATGGGGCTATTATATAAGTAGATTTGAGACGTTTTCACAGAGAAGAAGAAAGGAGATTATGTTTTAGATTGTGTTTTGCGCAAGAAGCGAAGGAGATAAGGAAGAAGACCGATTTAGCACACCGCAACGAAGAGGAAGCATATATTCTTGTGATTCTTGTTTCGTTGTAACGTTGGATGCTAGTTTTCTTGCTTTGACTTATTTACTCTTGTGACGTACTCTGTTTTAATATAATTAGTTTAGTTATTATTTTCTTGTGTTGTTTATCATGATTTCATATGAACCCATGATGGCGATAAGTTCTATTATGGGCTAATCGTGATCATGGGGTTGCAACGGATTTATTATGGAATTCTTTAGTTAATTGTTTAATACTTTAGTGTGTGATGATTGCATGATATATAGTATTGGCTGTGCGTATTCGTCTTATGTGCGTCGCGAACATATAAGATAGGGTGTTAATCTCTTGTGAAGCGACGGTGGATCTTGAGATTTAGAACTTGCCATGCTAGCATAGGTTCATGTACGTTGTGCATGATTAGTGGGTAACTCTAACAGTTTTATTTGCCCTATGTAATCAAAAGGAATAACTTGTGCTTAAATCGTTATGTTGTCAATTTCTGTAGACATATAGGAACTCAACATAATTGATGACTATTCAACTTCTATCTTAATTGTGGATGTTTGGTAGAATGGTATTAGTACAATGAAAGTTGGCTTTTATCAGTTTCGTGTTATTCGATTAATATCATCACTGTCACATGCTAAAGGTAATAACAATGGATATAGAAGGAAGTAATAATGAAGTTGTGATCTCATGAGTGTTTTATTATTGATAAATTGAAGTGTTAGTTAAGTAGTTAATTATAATTAATATTTAATCAACAATTTTAAGTGTTATCTTAACATTGAGAAGTAATCATACATTGGTGAGTGAGTTTAGTTAGACAATAACTTAGTCTGAGTCTCTGAGGGAACGAACTAGAAAGTATTATATATTACTTGCGAACGCGTATACTTGCGTGAATATTAGTGCATGTTTTCGCCCTAACAAGTTTTTGGCGCCGCTGCTGGGGACTCAGCGTATTTGTTTAGTTTATGTACTTACCATCATTGGTCATTAGGACTCAGTGATTAGGACGTAGTAGTTAATTACTCTTTTCGGTTGTGTTTCAGGTACTTTAGCAAGCGTTTATGCAAACTCGTTCTCGTGCTCGCAAGAGGACCTTAGATACAACTGAGGAGAAAGACGAAGTTCTTGATACTCCGGAGAAGTTAGATTTTGAGGATTCGGATTCAGGAACTGAGCAGAAAGAACCAGTAAATATGGGAGATCGTATTGTTCAAGCTGATCCAGCTCTTATGGATTTTTCTCGGCCTAAAATTGATGACATTCAGTCAAGCATCCTTCATCCGGCTATTCAAGCTAACACCTTTGAAATCAAGCCGGGCACTATTCAGATGGTGCAGAATTCTGTTTCTTTTGGAGGAGCGGCAACTGAAGACCCCAACATGCACATAAGGAATTTTGTCGAGATCTGCAGCACTTTTAAGTATAATGGCGTGACTGATGAGGCTATCAAGTTGAGGCTTTTCCCATTCTCACTGAGGGATAAGGCTAAAGACTGGTTACATTCTGAACCAGCTGGGTCCATCACTACGTGGCAAGATCTTGCGCAAAAGTTTCTGGTGAAGTTTTATCCAATGGCAAAGACTGCTGCTATGAGGAGTGCTCTTACTCAGTTTGTGCAGTAACCTACAGAATCTATGTGCGAGGCTTGGGAACGCTACAAGGAAATGTTGAGAAAATGTCCACATCATGGAATGCCGGATTGGATGGTAATCACTGGTTTTTATAATGGTTTGAGGGCCCAATCTCGGCCCATGCTCGATGCAGCAGCTGGAGGAGCCTTATGGGCTAAAAGCTATACTGAGGCGTATAATCTTATAGAGACAATGGCTGCAAACGAGCATCAAAACCCAACTCAGAGGATGACGTCAGGCAAGGTCGCAGGTATTCTGGAAGTTGATGCAGCCACCGCTATTGCAGCCCAGCTCCAAGCGCTATCAATGAAGGTTGATTCTCTGGCTACGTATGGAGTTAATCAAATAGCTATGGTTTGTGAGCTTTGTGCAGGTTCTCATGCTACGGATCAGTGTTCTCTTGTCAACGAATCTGTTCAGTATGTGAATAATTATCAGCGACAACAGCAGCCTGTGCCAGCGACCTATCATCCTAACAACAGAAATCATCCAAATTTCAGCTGAGGAAATAATCAGAATGCTATTCAGCCACCATATCAGCAAGGAGTGAGTAAATAGTTTAACCCACCTGGATTCCAGCAACCACAGCAGTATGCTACAAGGCAATCATATCCTCAACAGGGAAGTGCAGCTGCACCTACTAGTGCTGATTTTGAGGAACTTAAGCTGTTGTGCAAGAGTCAGGCGGTTTCTATCAAGACCTTGGAAAATCAAATCGGT
Organism: Apium graveolens; assembly: GCF_009905375.1. Taxonomy (NCBI): domain Eukaryota; kingdom Viridiplantae; phylum Streptophyta; class Magnoliopsida; order Apiales; family Apiaceae; genus Apium; species Apium graveolens. The sequence continues at coordinate 18,419,263 of NC_133655.1, read as the reverse complement.
CAATTAGCCAATGCAGTGCTCAATCGTCAACCTGGCACTCTTCCCAGTGACACGGAAGTACCAGGCAGGAAGGAAGCTAAAGAGAAAGTCAAGGCTATTACCTTAAGGTCTGGAAAAGTAGCTGATGCTGAAAAGGCAAAAGAAGTCGAAGCTGAAGTTAGAGATGAAGAATCTAAGCAAAAGGAGAAAGTGGCGGAACCAAAGAAGACTACTGTTGAACACACTCTGCCTGAGGCTAATACAGGGGAGAAACAGCTCTATCCTCCACCACCTTTTCCTAAGAGATTGCAGCAACAAAAGCTGGATAGACAGTTCGAGAAGTTTCTGGAGGTGTTCAAGAAACTTCACATCAATATACCTTTCGCTGAGGCTCTGGAACAAATGCCTAGTTATGCGAAGTTTATGAAGACTATTCTTTCAAGGAAGGTGAAACTGGATGACCTTGAAACCGTTGCTCTCACGGAAGAATGCAGCGCTGTTCTGCAGCAAAAGTTACCACCAAAACTGAAAGATCCAGGAAGCTTCACCATTCCTTGCACCATTGGCAATCTAACTTTTGACAAGTGCCTTTGTGATTTGGGAGCAAGCATTAATCTGATGCCCTTGTCGATCTTTAAAAAGCTGGATCTGCCTGATCCAAAACCCACATACATGTCGCTACAATTGGCGGACCGTTCCATTACTTACCCAAGGGGCATAGTTGAGGATGTGCTCGTCAAGGTGGATAAGCTCTTCTTTCCTGCAGATTTTGTTATTCTGGATTTTGAGGAAGATAAGAAGATTCTCATAATCTTGGGGAGGCCTTTCTTGGCTACTGGCCGTACCTTGATAGATGTGCAAAAAGGGGAACTTACTATGCGGGTCCAAGATCAGGATGTGACCTTTAACGTATTCAAGGCAATGAAATTCCCTACAGAAGATGAGGAGTGTTTAAAAGTGGATGTGATTAATTCCGCAGTTACTTCAGAACTCGAGCACATACTAATGTCTGATGCATTGGAAAAGGCCTTAGTGGGGGATTTTGACAGCGATGATGAAGATAGCAACGAGCAATTACAATATCTGAACGCTTCTCCATGGAAGCGAAAGCTCGACATACCATTTGAATCTCTTGGTACTTCTGACCTTAAGAATGCTGAAGGGAAGCTCAAACCATCAATAGAGGAAGCACCTACCTTGGAGCTCAAACCATTACCTGAACACTTGAGGTATGCTTTTTTAGGTGATTCATCTACGTTACCTGTTATTATTTCAGCTGACCTTTCAGGTAGTGAGGAAGACAAGCTCTTAAGGATTTTGAGAGAATTCAAATCGGCTATAGGATGGACCATAGCAGACATCAAGGGGATAAGTCCTTCATATTGTATGCATAAAATTCTGTTAGAGGAAGGTAGTAAGCCAACTGTGGAACAGCAGCGAAGACTGAACCCGATCATGAAGGAGGTGGTGAAGAAAGAAATTCTGAAATGGCTAGATGCAGGCATCATTTATCCTATTTCTGACAGCTCGTGGGTGAGCCCCGTGCAATGTGTACCTAAGAAAGGAGGTATCACTGTGGTCGCAAATGAAAAGAATGAGCTCATCCCTACTCGAACAGTTACAGGATGGAGAGTATGCATGGATTATAGAAAATTGAACAAAGCCACAAGGAAGGATCACTTCCCTCTCCCATTCATTGATCAAATACTTGACAGATTGGCGGGACATGAGTATTTTTGTCTTCTGGATGATTATTCCGGGTATAATCAGATTTGTATTGCACCAGAGGATCAGGAAAAGACTACCTTCACTTGTCCATTTGGCACATTTGCTTTTCGTAGAGTTTCGTTTGGGTTATGTGGCCCCCCGGCCACCTTTCAGAGATGTATGATGGCTATATTCTCTGACATGATTGGAAATAACGTCGAAGTGTTCATGGATGACTTCTCCGTCTTTGGACACTCATATGATGAATGTTTGAATAATCTGCGCGCCGTACTCAAAAGATGCGTGGAAACTAATTTGGTGCTTAATTGGGAGAAATGTCATTTTATGGTGCGTGAAGGCATTATCCTTGGGCATAAGGTCTCTAGCAAAGGTCTGGAGGTGGACAAGGCCAAGGTGGGAGTCATTGAAAATCTTCCCCCACCTAATTCGGTAAAAGGAATCCGTAGTTTTCTCGGTCATGCGGGTTTTTATCGGCGATTCATCAAGGACTTTTCAAAGATATCTAAGCCGTTGTGCAATTTACTTGAGAAAGATGTGCCTTTCAAATTTGATGATGAATGTTTGGCAGCATCCGAGACTCTCAAGGATAGTTTGATCACGACACCAGTTATTACAGCACCAGATTGGACAGAACCGTTTGAGATGATGTGTGATGCGAGTGACTATGCGGTAGGTGCAGTTCTGGGACAGCGCAAGAAAAATCTCTTCCATGTGGTCTACTATGCGAGTAAGACTTTAAATGGGGCCCAATTGAACTACACCACTACTAAGAAGGAGCTTTTGGCTATAGTCTTTGGCTTTGAGAAATTTCTATCTTATCTGCTTGGTACGAAAGTAACAGTATTCACTGATCATGCAGCTATTCGCTATCTGGTTTCTAAGAAGGATTCGAAGCCGAGACTCATTCGTTGGGTGCTTTTACTTCAGGAATTTGAGTTAGAGATCAAAGATAGAAAAGGTACCGAGAATCAAGTAGCTGACCATCTCTCTAGGTTGGAGAATCCCGATTCTACTTCACAAGATAGGACGTTAATCAATGAATCTTTTCCGGATGAGCAGTTGTTTGCAATTCAGGAGGAAGAACCATGGTTTGCAGATATTGTAAACTATCTTGTCAGCAATATAATGCCGCTTAATTTGACATCCGCTCAAAAGAAGAAGTTTCTGCATGAGGTGAAGTGGTATATGTGGGATGAACCATATTTGTTTAGACAGGGAGCTGATCAGATCATCAGGAGATGTATCCCGTTCTGTGAGATGGAGGGGATATTACGAGACTGCCATTCCACGGTTTATGATGGACACTATGGAGGTGAGAAGACGGCAGCTCGTATTCTGCAAGCAGGTTTTTTCTGGCCTACTTTGTTCAAGGATGCTCATCAGTTTGTTTTAAGGTGTGATCATTGCCAAAGAGTGGGAAATTTGTCAAGGAAGGATGAGATGCCATTAAATGTGATGCTTGAAGTCGAGGTCTTTGATGTATGGGGAATCGATTTCATGGGGCCTTTTATCTCGTCTTGCAATAATCAGTACATCTTGCTGGCAGTCGATTATGTCTCAAAATGGGTCGAAGTTAAAGCTTTACCGACAAATGATTCAAAGGCAGTGCTAAATTTTCTTTATAAGCAAATTTTCACAAGGTTTGGAACGCCTCGGGTAATCATAAGTGATGAAGGATCGCATTTTTGCAACCGTAAGTTCACTTCTATGATGCAGCGTTATAATGTGAATCATCGAGTAGCTACTGCCTATCATCCGCAAACAAATGGTCAAGAGGAAGTGTCTAACAGAGAGATAAAGCGCATTCTAGAGAAGGTTGTTTGTCCGTCAAGAAAGGATTGGTCTTTAAAGCTCGATGAAGCTGTTTGGGCTTACATAACAGCATACAAAACTCCACTTGGGATGTCACCGTTTCAGTTGGTGTACGGTAAGGGATGTCATCTACCGGCGGAGCTTGAGCATAAGGCCTACTGGGCATTGAAGAAATTGAACCTGGATTTAGATGCAGCTGGTAAGAAAAGAATGCTTCAGCTTAATGAACTTGATGAATTTCGACTGCAAGCGTACGAGAATAATAAAATGTATAAGGAAAAGGTGAAGAGGTGGCACGATAGGAAGCTACATCCTAAGTTATTTGTGCCAGGGCAACAAGTTCTTTTATTCAACTCTCGGCTCCGACTTTTTCCTGGGAAGTTGAAATCAAGGTGGTCTGGACCTTTTATTGTCAAAACTGTGTTTCCATATGGAGCGGTGGAAATTTTTGAGAATGATTCGGACCAAGCATTCAAGGTTAACGGTCAGCGGTTGAAGCACTACTATGGGGACATGGCAAACCGAGAGGTGGTTAGTGCCATTTTGTTGACTACTTGAGAAAGGTACGGAACGTCAAGCTAATGACGAAAAAGAAGCGCTACGTGGGAGGCAACCCATGAATTGTTGTTACAGGAACCCTTAGAAGTTAATAACCTATCCAAAAACACAAAAAAATCAGAAAACAGGGGCTGAAAAAAAAAATTCCAGAGACCCTCTGTGCGCCCGCGCAGAAATGCTGAGCGGCCGCGCAGGGGTCGAGTTCCAAAATTTTTTTGCAGTTCAGAAAAAAAAAAAACAAAAAAAACAAAAACACAAAAAAAAAAAACCATCACAGAACATAAACCCACGAATTCTTTTCCCATTACCCCATGATTTTATCCCTCAACCCCACTCCTAATCTAATTTAACCTACTCCACACCCTATATATACATACACCTATCCTACATATCTCCCACAAACTTCCTACACTTAAACCCTCTCATAAACATCAAAAATCAGTTCTTACACACTTTTATTCACAAATCAATGGCACCCAAGAGAGCACGCACTATTGACAGCAGCAGCACAATTCCTACTGCTGATTCATCAAGGGGTACTGCTGCAAGGCCTCGGTTAACTGACAGAGCTGCGAAGGAGGAGTACACTAGGCTATTGGGGAAGCCGATTCTGAAGGAGAGGGGGTTTTTACCATCAGGGAGGGATGGTGAGTTGTTGCCCATGATTGCAGAGAAGGGGTGGATAGCTTTTTGTGAGTCACCCGAAGCAGTACCGATGAGTGTTGTTCGCGAGTTCTACGCAAACGCGAAGGCTGAAAAGAATGGGTTTTCTGTAGTTCGTGGGCTGACGGTTGATTATCATCCTGCGGCGATTCGCCGTGTGATTGGACAGCGAGAGAGGAAGCCCGAGGAGGAGAACTGGAATGAAAAGACTGCTGAGGATTTTGACTTGGATTTGATTTGTGCGACTCTCTGTCGAGCGGGCACAGTTTGGAACCACAGTCCAGCCAATAATGAGTATCGTCACTTTCCGGCGATCGCCATGAACAGGTATGCCCGTGCATGGAATGCATTTATATGTGCTAATATTTTGCCTTCTTCACATGCACACGAGGTCACAGTTGAGAGAGCACAGTTGTTGTGGGGAATTCTGAATGAGGAATACTATGTGGACCTTGGTGAGTTTATCTACCAAGGAATTCTGAAGTTTTTGAGGGGAGAAAAGCATATGAACATCCCTTATGCATCCACAGTTACGAAGCTATGCCGAGCAGTAGGAGTGAACTGGCCGGCTCATGAGCAGTTGCAGTTGCCAGCAGCTCCGATAGATTCTGGCACTCTGAATGGGATGCAGGAGTGGACCGGTGGTGAGCCTGAGGAGCATGAGCTGGGTTATCGTCTTCCAAGAGGACGTCCAGCACGAGGTGCTACTATGGCTAGGCCAGGGCGTGGTGAGGCTGGTTCTTCGAGAGCTCAGGAGGGTGCTGGGATGGGTGATGCCCAGTATAGGAGGCTTTTACGGCGGATGGATGCCATGTATGAGACGCAGAGCAGGTTTGCTCAGGAGCTCACTCTTGCGTTAGGGACTGCTTTTCGAGGCCTTGGAGCTGATATCCAGTGGCCAGTTTTTGGTGAGGACTCTGCATACCCGCCGCCTGATACTCCACCCACTGAGGGTGATGATGATGATGACTCCGAGTAGGTATACCCTGTGTTCCTTTCTACTACCTTCACTGGGGACAGTGAAGATTTTAAGTTTGGGGGTGGTAGTTAAGGAATATTTTGTGTGTGTCATATAGCTGCATATTCATGATAGTTAGTTCATATAGTTGCATAATTTTTGCCATATAGTTTTTTTATATAGCTTTATTTGTTTGTCATATCATATAGCTCATGCATATACCATGATCCCTTTTGCAATGATTTATCGACTGAATTGTGATATTGATGCGAGTGTAGTGATAGCATTAAAGTGATATTAAGTTGTGTAGGTTGATATGTATGCTAGAAGCACTTGTATTTTCACTAAGTCTTAGAGAATGCTTAAGGGCTAGATTGTTGTTATGATCTGATTATTTTCGAGGATAATCTATTTATTATGCTTAGAATTTGATAATAGGTTCTTAGTGGTAAAGGCATGAAAAAGAAAAAAAATGGAGTAAAAATGGAATTTGTTGCTAGTTGTGGCTAGGCGTCAAATGGCTAGTAGCCGGCTCGCATGTTATGCGAGTAGTCTAGGGTTGAGCAAGATGGAGCGAAACGCACTTGCTCAGAGAAAAAAAAAATTGCATAATTGATCAAGAGTGGGCTCTTTGGTATTCGAGTTATTAAGTTCTTAGGGGATTTTGTGCCTAGTGACCTAAGGCTTTTAGAGTCTGGGATCCGCTAACCTAACGCTCGTTACATGGATACCATTGTATAAGTCTTTTGTGGACCTCACTCATTGCACGGTCAAATAAGCATTTGAGTTGTAAATAAAAAGCACAATTCCGTAGTAAGCTCCAGAGTTCTTGTAGTGTTGTATATCACTTTGTGCCTATAATTTTTATTCTTTGTATAATCGTAGGATTGCCTTGAAGATAGTCTAGTCATAGTAATTGGTCTAGTTCCGAAGCATATCTGTTAAGCATTTGCATACACCACGTTTCTGGCTGTATGTCCGTTTGCATGAGTTTATTGATCTTTAGTTGTCTAACTGCATTCGTTGAGATGTGACAATTTGGTTGGTTAATTGTAGTAAGGGGGATCGTTGCATTTTCATATAGATTGCATTCATGCATATTTTTATTTGTTTTGAGTCTGTGACGCTTGAGGACAAACATCGATTTAAGTTTGGGGGTGTGATAAGTGGCATTTTATACCACTTAGAACGTCTTAAAATGGCTTAAATTGGTGTCTTGAAATCAAGTATTTTATGTATTTGATGCGTTTTTCTAGTATTTATGCATTTTAGGGTATTAGTTGCATTTCGGAGGAGGAATCATCAAGAATAAGTCTTGGCATGTGTTCACCATTGCGAGAGGAAAAGAACGGGCAGATTACGGCGAAGAAACGGAGCAAACCTGGATTTTTTCCAGTAGGGTCCTGCGCGCCCGCGCAGCAATGCTGAGCGGCCGCGCAGCAGCCTTGCGCGCCCGCGCAGAAATGCTGAGCGGCCGCGCAGGGTCGGGGAAAAGGATAAATTATTTTAGACTTCTACTTATGTTTGGCTTCTAACTTCTATGTAATCTGAGTTTTATGGGGCTATTATATAAGTAGATTTGAGACGTTTTCACAGAGAAGAAGAAAGGAGATTATGTTTTAGATTGTGTTTTGCGCAAGAAGCGAAGGAGATAAGGAAGAAGACCGATTTAGCACACCGCAACGAAGAGGAAGCATATATTCTTGTGATTCTTGTTTCGTTGTAACGTTGGATGCTAGTTTTCTTGCTTTGACTTATTTACTCTTGTGATGTACTCTGTTTTAATATAATTAGTTTAGTTATTATTTTCTTGTGTTGTTTATCATGATTTCATATGAACCCATGATGGCGATAAGTTCTATTATGGGCTAATCGTGATCATGGGGTTGCAACGGATTTATTATGGAATTCTTTAGTTAATTGTTTAATACTTTAGTGTGTGATGATTGCATGATATCTAGTATTGGCTGTGCGTATTCGTCTTATGTGCGTCGCGAACATATAAGATAGGGTGTTAATCTCTTGTGAAGCGACGGTGGATCTTGAGATTTAGAACTTGCCATGCTAGCATAGGTTCATGTACGTTGTGCATGATTAGTGGGTAACTCTAACAGTTTTATTTGCCCTATGTAATCAAAAGGAATAACTTGTGCTTAAATCGTTATGTTATCAATTTCTGTAGACATATAGGAACTCAACATAATTGATGACTATTCAACTTCTATCTTAATTGTGGATGTTTGGTAGAATGGTATTAGTACAATGAAAGTTGGCTTTTATCAGTTTCGTGTTATTCGATTAATATCATCACTGTCACATGCTAAAGGTAATAACAATGGCTATAGAAGGAAGTAATAATGAAGTTGTGATCTCATGAGTGTTTTATTATTGATAAATTGAAGTGTTAGTTAAGTAGTTAATTATAATTAATATTTAATCAACAATTTTAAGTGTTATCTTAACATTGAGAAGTAATCATACATTGGTGAGTGAGTTTAATTAGATAATAACTTAGTCTGAGTCTCTGAGGGAACGAACTAGAAAGTATTCTATATTACTTGCGAACGCGTATACTTGCGTGAATATTAGTGCATGTTTTCGCCCTAACACTTACGCAGACCCCGGGAAGGGGTAAAATTTCTAAATTATAGCAATTTTTATAAGTGCACATGGGTTGTGCTTTTATGTGACCCCGGGTAGGGGTAAAATTTCTAACTTGTAGAAATTTTCCAAGTGCACATGGGCTGTGTTTATGCAGACCCCGGGATGGGGTAAAATTTCTAAATTATAGGAATTTTTATAAGTGCACATGGGCTGTGCTTACGCAGACCCCGGGAAGGGGTAAAATTCTAAATTATAGGAATTTTTATAAGTGCACATGGGCTGTGCTTTTATGTGACCCCGGGTAGGGGTAAAATTTCTAACTTGTAGAATTTTTCTAAGTACACATAGGCTATGTTTATGCAGACCCCGGGATGGGGTAAAATTTCTAAATTATAGAAATTTTTATAAGTGCACATGGGCTGTGCTTTTATGTGACCCCGGGCAGGGGTAAAATTTCTAACTTGTAGAAATTTTCCAAGTATACATGGCCGTGTTTATGCAGACCCCGGGATGGGGTAAAATTTCTAAATTATAGGAATTTTTATAAGTTCACATGGGCTGTGCTTTTATGTGACCCTGGGTAGGGGTAAAATTTCTAACTTGTATAAATTTTCCAAGTACATATGGGTTGTGTTTATGCAGACCCCGGGATGGGGTAAAATTTCTAAATTATAGGAATTCTTATAAGTGCACATGGGCTGTGCTTTTATGTGACCCCGGGTAGGGGTAAAATTTCTAACTCGTAGAAATTTTCCAAGTACACATGGGCTGTGTTTATGCAGACCCCGGGATGAGGTAAAATTTCTAAATTATAGGAATTTTTATAAGTGCACATGGACTGTGCTTTTATGTGACCCCGGGTAGGGGTAAAATTTCTAACTTGTAGAAAATTTCCAAATACACATGGGCTGTGTTTGTGTAGACCCCGGGATGGGGTAAAATTTCTAAATTATAGGAATTTTTATAAGTGTACATGGGCTGTGCTTTTATGTGACCCCGGGTAGGGGTAAAATTTCTAACTTGTAGAAATTTTCCAAGTACACATGGGCTATATTTATGCAGACCCCGGGATGGGGTAAAATTTCTAAATTATAGAAATTTTTATTAGTGCACATGGGCTGTGCTTTTATGTGACCCCGGGTAGGGGTAAAGTTTCTAACTTGTAGAAATTTTCCAAGTACACATGGGCTGTGTTTATGCAGACCCCGGGATGGGGTAAAATTTCCATTTAAATTTGTTGGCTAATAAGGGAATGACATAATGAAATTGATTCAAGCTATGGGACGCTTAAAGTGAAGTTTTTCATTTATATTGAAAGCAAAAATTATATTCTGGGGTGAATGAGGATAGTATTTACATCAAAATATCATAGTATAGATGTGACGCCCTCAATCTCGGGGTTAGAAAATGAGGACTCACACACCTTTAATCTAATAATTAAATAAGCATAAGCCCTGATTAACTACTAACAGGATCAACAGGATAAAGTATGAGACAAGATTACAACTACCAATAATAAAATATAACTTACAACCCCAAAATATTATTAAATAAACAATATCGATTCCGTCTAGGAACCGACAGATAACCCATTGTATCTTTAAACATTTCCTTCTAGGCGCGAGCTCACTCGAAAATACCACTACCTGCTCTGGAAACCGGAAGCCCTCAACACGGTAGGGACCACCAGGTACGCTCTTACGAGCAGTGCGCCTAAGCCTGACCATCTTCTTGCTTAACTGCCATGGTTAGATTAAAACAAAACATATGAGTATAAAACTCAGCAAGTAACTTTAAAGCAGTTCTACGATATCAAATCACAATATACTTTACCAGACTCAGGGCATTCTACTTTATTTGTTCTAGGTGGCAGATTTCCAGCTTTTGGGTTAAGGAAAGGTTTTGAAGGATAATGTGGGGCTTTCAAGGAACAAGGCTCAATGCAGGACGAAAGCCGACATTCATCACAAATCATTAAAGGATCATAATAGATCTTTCAAAGGAGGAAAGCAACAGTATTTCATTATATGGGATCAATCATATGATCAACAGATTTAAGAATTAGGGTTCTCGAGCTTTAAGCTTCACATTAACATAATCAACTCTTTTCAAAAAAATATAAACTATTTTCATTTTCAAGAATCAATTTACTAAACAGAAAGTTTCAGTTCCCTTTTAAATAATCATTTAGAACCCTTGATTGGATCACTTTATCTTTCCATTTCACTATAATACGGGTGATCAGCCCGTACCGACATCCATCCGGTCTTTAAGGTACCAATCGGCATAATTTCAGCCTTAAGTTGGAATAGCCCCGCTAGCCTCTTACCATGACCGGACTAGTCCCACTAGCCTCTTACATCCCAATCCAATCCATCAGGCATTCATTTGGAAAACCTTGAGTTGGAGAAACATATAGGTTTTCTAAAATCATTTTATCATTACCAAGAAATATGAAATCATTTAGACTCTTTCGAGTCGAAACTCATTCTTAAGTCAGATTTTAAGAAAACAAGTTCAGGGAGTGATTCAAGGATAAACAAGGAATAATTCTTAAGAATTCTGTATCAAGGATAACAAGGCATTTAAGTTAGAAGGATCAACATCTGTTTAGGGATCAATAGGGTGATCAAGAAATAAAGTATCATTAAACAGGATTCACAAGGATAATTATAGGGTTCAATACGATTCATGGCTTAATAAATAACTTGAACAGAAATGACAGATTATCAAAGGGTTGAATCAGTAAGCTTATCAATAACAGTTTATCAAGATCAAAGGTAGGGTATCTCAAATCAATATTAGGGTTTCACAAGTTAAACAGTTCAATACTCTACACGGTATGAACAACATTCTCTTTATAATCATTTACACAAGTAATCAGAGTTACTTGCCTGAATTTGCTTTCCTGAAGGTTGAACTACTGCCATCTAGTATATCCTTTCCTTTCCTAGCCTGAATGCCCTCACGCTCCGAATCTACAATAAAACCTAAACCTTAATCATTTTCTCAACTCTCGTTCCCAGAACGATCACTCAATACGATAACTCGATTATATCCTTGACTCGAGTATACGAATATAGCTTATACACATAAGCACATAGCACATTCCTTTCTCGTAACTTTTATATCCTTATATACTTAACAATCGAAGCGTACTTGCTTAACCTTAGCTATTTATCCAATCACACTAATATAACTCTTACAAGTACATGATTTATTCACAACCAAACCTTTACGACCATAGCTATCACTTATAGCTCTTTTTAATAACAAACGATTTAATTCCCTTTTTCTTTTATTCCTTAATTCGAACCATAACAACAAGCAATCATACAAATGAATCACATATCTCCTAGGATTTCACATGCAATCACTTAACAAGGGATTAGAACCGATTCATTCATTTCCCTACTTGTATTCTATTCGGCCATTCACATAAAACACAACCATGTATATTCAAATTCATCTTATATAGTCGAACACAAATAATGCAAGTCACAAGAGTCATTTACGCAATTAAACTTCATCCTTTTTAATCAAAAATCCGAATCATAATCTCGAAAATCAACATCTTCTTCTAACTATACAAGTTCGAACACAAACACCACCCAATCATTGTCATGCAATCAAGTTCTCACTAGCCACTAAGATAATTAGCAAAGAAATCAACTTAATTCTCTTTTTAAGCATAAGACCCATTCGGGTTTTCCAATAATCATGCATGCAAGGATAAATTTTGACATGCAAGGTCTTAAATTACATTCCCAACTTGCTTTAAACCTTTACTAAGTCATTCAATTCATTTAAAAACCAAAACCAAGCATCACCTAGTGACTCCAACTTTAATTAACTCATTTAATCAACATGCATTCACTTAATTATCAAGCAAATCTCTTCTAAATCCATTTTCTATTCGGCAAAATCAAGATTCACAACTCAAGGATTAAACGTTGACATGCATAACTTGTTCTTCTTTAAAACTAACATGCAATCACATTTTTCACTAATTAAGCTTAGCATTTACTAAGATCAAGTCATCAAACCCAATTTCCTTTTTAATTAGCACAAAGCAGAATTATAAACCCAACATGCAACCTTAAATTTTGATTTCCTAAACATCAAATGACTTTTACACACATCAATAATCAAAACAAATCTATCTCCAATCACATTTTCAAGGCTCTTCTTGGATCATAGTCGGTGGTGGTCGAACTTAAGAGAGCCCGCAACGGGTCTCCTCTCGAGTTCATGACCCCAAAATCTCTTGGATTCACTCTTATAGTTTTGTATCAAGAAATCAATTTCCTTGAACACAACCATAGTGATCAATCATCAAAACACTTATACAACACTTACATGCAAATGGAAATTGAGATGTATACCGAAAATAGAGACTAAAGAGAGCAATATCTTTGAGTTTGAGTGAGGTTTGAGTATTGCATGCAAGAGAGAAAGATGAGAGATGGAGAGAGCCGAGAGAGAGAGAGTAGCCGAGAGGAAGAGAGTGAAAAAGAAAGAGAAGGGGAGAGTGGGGTGCACGGGGAAGAAAAGGAAAAAGGGGGGGGGGCAGAAAGTGGATTTATACACCACCAAAACAAGGGCAAATTTGTACTTTACTAATTCTTTTTTATGCTTATTTGTTCCTTTCTTTTTACTCAAATGTAACAAAAATCAAATATAAAATATATCCCTCTCAGAAAGTCGGAAATTATTGCAAGTGACAATTTTAACACGTAGATCTTGAAATTAGCTTTTTAACCATTACTCATAATAGATTTTTGAGCGGACAGTTGATTTTATATGAATTTCGCAAGCTCGTCTTAATAATAACATTTTTCCACATAAAAATCAATTTAAAATGCAAAGACCACCAAATAAATCCACTCATCATTTTTAAAAAGTCTCTAGGACTACTATGAAGATAACAAAACAAATCTCATGCTTTTATCTTACTCGGATAATTTTATAATAATGCGCGAAGGTTAAATAAACCTTTATTTAAATCACATAATTCCTTTAAATTCATAAAAATGTCACAGCGCACATAGTCATGCACACAGACAAGCAATCACACATATACGATCACATAACAACTCAGGTCTGATCATAGAATTTGTCCCTCTTTAATCTTTATCATTTTTTACGCGTACCGGGTCACGTTCAGCCTGACGGCCCGACTCTCAGCGTTTCGATTGCGCTTCTCATTACCAATCGACACGTCACTTAGGACGTAATACTTTATTTAAACACTCATTTCATTCAATCACACATAATTCACATTTTATATTCTTTAATTCCTCATTAGGACGGGTTCCGTTCTACCTGACGGCCCGACAACACAGCTCAAATCCTAAGCTGACTCTTTAAATTGGAACGTTTTTATTTACGCTCCTATATTCTTATATACAGAAAAGACAATTAATCAGCACTTAGTCACATAATTATAATCGCATCACGCAAAGCATACTTTATTCACTTAATTACGTCACAAAATTCTCAGTCGTCACAATAGATGTAGAAATATTCCCAGAATGTGCACCTTTCTCTTACTGGTAGAACTTCCTTAACCGGGTTCCGTGCCAGGTGTTGGGGACCTCGGTCCCGCTGAGGTAGTTTAGCTTGTAAGTTCCCGGCCGAAGTACTTCCTTGATTATGTAGGGGCCTTCCCAGTTCGACTGCAGTTTCCCTTGGTTAGTTGGGTCTGAGACTTCGGTTTCCCGGAGTACTAGATCTCCCACCACATATTCTCTTATCTTGTCCTTTTTTGCAAAGTAAAGCTTTGTTTTTTCCTTGTAGCTCTCCATTTTCTCTACAGCCCGGTCTCTTACTTCATCCAAGAGTTCAAGGTTGGTTTTAAGGCCTTCTATATTGGAGACTTCATCAAAGTTGACCACTCTGTGGGAAGGGGACCCGGTTTCTACCGGTAGTTGAGCCTCGGTGCCGTAGGCGAGTTTAAATGGAGTCTCACCGGTTCCAGTCCTGGAGGTGGTTCTGTAGGACCATAAGACCTTCGGGAGCTCATCTGGCCAGTCCTTCTTAGACTCTTCCAGCCTTTTTTCCAAACCTCGCAGTATGGTTCTGTTTGTGACCTCTACTTGTCCATTTCCTTGGGGATGGGCCACAGATGATTTCTTGTGCTTTATCCCGAGCTCTTTCAGATAAGCTTCAAAATCTGAACCGATAAATTGCAGGCCGTTATCCGAAATTAAAACCATTGGAATCCCGAACCTTATCACAATTAAATCCATGAATTTGATGCAGTCTTGCTAATTGATGGTTCTCATGGCCTTGGCCTCTACCCACTTAGTCATATAATCGATCGCCATGAGCACATAACGCAAATCCCCCTTCGCCCGGGGGAAAGGACCCATGATGTCAATGCCCCAAACTACGAATGGGACCGGGGATAGGACTGACCCGGGGAGGCTTGATGTTGTTTTGGCACATTGCTAAACTTTTGGCATTTGCTGCATTTCTTCACATAGGCAACCGCATTGGCGTGGATAGTGGGCCAATAATAGCCTTGTCTGATGACTTTGTAGGCTAGTGCTTTAGCGGCTAAGTGATCTCCGCAGATTCCCTCGTGTACCTCCCGAAGACAATAATCTGCCTCGTCCGGGTCAACACATTTTAGAGTCGGGGCAGAGAAGGTTCGCCTGTATAGCTGATTATCTTCTAGAAAGAAATGGGCAGCCTTATACTTGAGGTAGCGTGCGTTGTTCTGGTCTTCCGGCAGGGTCCCATCCTTAAGATAAGCTATGTAAGGAGTCATCCAGTTGTCCGGGCTGCTGACGCATAAGACTTCGGGTCGGTCGGTGCTGGGTGCCCCGAGCTCCTCGAAGTAGACCGAACTGCTCAAATTCGAAGTATGCCTTCACATTTTCTTCTCTATTTATTTGTAAGATGGTTGAGTCCGGGATGGTTTCCAGGATAGCCCTCACCATTTCCTGATATCGAGCCATCTTGGGATCCTTTACCATATATTCACTGTTGGTCTGTCTTACCACAATTTGAGAATCACTATAGATTATTAAACGTCTTACCCCAAGGGATTTGGCTAGCCTGAGTCCGGAGAGGAGAGCTTCATATGCAGCCTGGTTGTTTGTTACTTTGAAAGCGAAGGTTATGGCTTTTTGAATTGTGAATCCATCCGGGCTGGAAAGGATCAGGCCAACCCCGGACCTCTCGGCTGTTGCCGAACCATCAACATACAATGTCCAAGAATTTCTGTTGCTAATCTCCTTTTCTTCTTCGGGTTGAGTTCTTGGTGTCTCTGGGGCTTCAGGGAAGGTGCATTCCATGACAAATTCGGCCAACGCCTGGTCTTTTATTGTCATCCTTGGGATAAATTTCATGTTGAATTGGCTCAATTCAATTGCCCAATTGACCAATCTCCCGGAGGCATCTGGCTTGTGGATGATTTTCCGAAGTGGTTGACTAGTAATCACCTTGATTTTCCGGCCTTGGAAATATTGTCTTAGCTTCCTGCTCGAGTGCACAAGAGCTAGGGCGAATTTCTCCAAATTTGGGTACCGAGTTTCAGCGTCCTTCAGGACTTGACTCACATAGTATACCGGGAATTGTGAACCATTTTCTTCCCGGATGAGTGCAGAGGATACCGCTCTCTCCGGCTGTAATATAGAGATAAAGAGGTTCCCCGGGCTTTGCTTTTGAAAGAATAGGCGGATTCATCAGGTGATGTTTGACTTCTTCAAATGTTGTTTGGCATTCCGGAGTCCAATCGATTAGCTTTTTGTTTCGGGCTCCTTTTGACAGTTCAAAGAAAGGCAAACACCTTTTCGCCAATTTGGGGATAAACCTGCGGAGGGCTACCAAGCATCCTGCGAGCTTCTGAATATCCTTTTGACTCTGGGGTACTGTTATTTCCGTTATAGCTTTGATTTTCTCCGAGATGGCCTCTATTCCCCGTTCGCTAATCAGAAAACCAAGAAATTTTCCCGAGGGGACCCCGAAAGTGCATTTTTCCGGGTTCAGCTTCATGTTATACTTCCTCAAACTGTCAAAGAATTCCTTGAGGTCCTTGATGTAATTTGGGATTGTGACTGAATTAGAGATCATATCATCGATATAAGATTCCATGTTCCTGCCCAGTTGACTTTTGAAGATGGTGATCATCATTTTCTGATACGTTGCCCGGCGTTGATCAATCCGAATGGAATCATAACAAAAGCGTAGACAACCCGGTGTGTAATGAACGCTGTCTTTGTGATATCTGTCGGATTTATCTTGACTTGGTTATATCCTAAAAAAGCATCCATGAAACTTAGCATAACATGACAAGAGGTTGCATCTATCAGCTGGTCAATGTTGGGTAGGAATCTTTAGGACATGTCGAACTGAGACTTGTGTAATCAACGCACATTCGCCACTTTCCATTGGGTTTCTTGTCTAACACAACATTTGCTAGCCAATCCGGATACTTAATTTCACTGATGATATCTGCCTTCAACAACTTTCAACTTCTTGATCGATTCCCTGTTGTTTTTCCGGGGCAAAGTTTCTTCATTTTTGCTTGATTAGTCTTTATTTTAGATCTACGTCCAGGTTGTGCATCGCCACAAATTCATCAATCCCCGTCATGTCTTCCGGGGACCAGGTGAATACATCAGCGTATTCTTTCAATAGATTAATAAGCTCTTTTTGGAAGGTGGTTTCCAGGCCTTTGCCGACTTTGATCTTCCAGGTGGGATTCCCGGGTTCTAACTCTATTTCAATTGTCTGCTGGGCAGGTTCGACCTTTGTCTTCTCCTTGTTTTCCATAAATTTTTGAATCCGGGCGTCAGCGTTGGTTACGCTGTACACGGAGTCCTCGATCATATTTATGTCTAATCTGGCCCTTTTACTGAGATGTTCTCGATACTTTTTTCTACTTTATCCCTTGGGTAGGGTCATTATCTTTTTCCTGTTTTCCGGTTCCGTTTCTGCCATGACCAAGCCTTGACCATAACACCTCCCTGCCATCTCTCTGTCTCCTTTCAACTCTCCAACGCCTTCCGGGGTGGGGAATTTGATCTTTAAGTGAATATTTGAGGGGATTGCCCTGAGCTTGGTGATCGTGGGCCTTCCAAGGATCATATTGTATGATGAGGTTGCACTTATCACGTAGAACTTCATCATATGAAAGACCTGCTGGGGTGCAGTTCCAAAGATAATAGGAAGATAAATGACACCCCGGATCGGAATCATTGTGTTTCCAAATCCGTATAAGGGATCTTCAAGACAGGGGTCCATTCGGAGGTGCCCAAGCTCCATCCTGTTAAGTGTGTGCTCGAATACAATATTAGCAGAGGAACCATTGTCTACTAAAATTCTTTTTACCTCGTTATCCGTGACATCCAGGGTTACCACCAATGCCAAATTGTGATCCGGATCAAGTCCTTCATAATCAGAGTAAGAGAAGCAGATTGGCTCATCTTCCAAAGGTTGGATCATCATCACATCATTCTCCGGGTCCGGTCTCCGAGGTGGAGAAGCTGTGCCTCCAAAGACAACATTCACCACATTTTTGCTGCTTCCCGGGGCACTGTTCATTCAACCTCCTTTGAAGATATTGGTTCATGTTTCCCTTCTTGATCTGATCTTCTATGAACATCTTGAGAGAGAAACAGTTTTCTGTGGTATGGCCATGATCTTCAGGATAGCCACAATGCTTGTCCCGGACCCTGTTCTCGGGAGGCGCTAGTAAAGGTTTCGGTGGATAATAAAATGACTTACCCTTGACGTCGCGCAAAATGTCGGCCCGGGGCCGGTTGAGGGGTATCCACTCGGGTTCCGGCTTGGGTTCTTTTCTGGCCTTAGGTTTTCTTTCATTCTTTCTCGGTTCAGCATAACTTTCCCGGGGTGGGGTTCCCCGAGATTGTTGAATGTAGTTGGCATGTCTGTCAAGTTTGTATCTTTTGTCTTTCCGGGATGACGAGCGTCGTTCCGAAGACTCATCATCGTCATGCATTCTTCTATTCATTTTCATTGACTTGAGGAAATTGTTTTCCTTTATGAACTTTGACGCCAAGGCATAAGCTGATGCTAGGCTCCGGGGCTCACTATGAATCAAATCTTTAACATAACCTTCGCAGGATACTTGATGCAAGTTCCTTCGAAAGATGTTCACTTCCTCTTTTTTTCTAAGTTGGAGAGTTCATTGACTGCTTCCTGGAATCTCTTGATGAATTCCGAGAGGGATTCCTTGCTTCTTTGCTGGATTGTCTCCAAATGACACATTTGCAGCTCGTTCATCCGGTTGGCTCTGAACCTTTTCAAAAATATCTCACGGAAGTCTTTCCAGGAATCCACACTCCGGGATGGAATTCGGCTGAACCATTTCCGAGCTTCCCCCTTTAGTGTCGATGCGAAGAACCGGCACCTGGTTTGGTCACTATAATCATAAATATTGGAGATTTGCTCGAAGTAGTTCAAATGCTCCTCGGGGTCAGCTAATCCATCGAAAGAGTCAAAATTGAAGGGTTTGAGCCCTGATCCTCTGGGGGTAGATTCCAACTTTTTGGTGAACAAGGTAGCTGCCGCACCCACTTCCATATCGCCTTCTACTTTCCTCTTGAGATCCCGAAGAGCCCGGGCCATTTGTTTTTGCTTGGACTCCTTTTCAGGCTCCGAATCGGAAGAAACATGAATTCGGTGTGCCTTTCTTTTTAGCTTTGCCTTTTCCTCCCAGATCAATAGTTTCTTTGGCTTTGGCTTCTTCCTCCTTCCGGATTCTCTCCTGAAGGGCAACTCTCTTTATTTCATCCCGGGCATCCTCTGATGGCTTCTTCAAGTTCTTTGCAATCCGATCAAAGACGGATCCCCGGGATTCTCCGGACCGTTCTTACTGATCCCCTGGGCAGGTCTCAGGTTCGGCATTATGCTTTTCCTTCCACAGGTCCATCGCAGCTCGTATCTGATCCGGGGTCATGTCTCCCCAGGGGTTGGCTGAGGTTCTAGTATGCTTGTGGGCTGCTCTCTCGATGACTAGTCTCTGGTCCCCTGGTTGGAGATTTTGAGAGGGAGTCTGGGTTATGGGGAGCCCTTCATCCACATCTTCCATCTCTCTGTCCCTGGGTTGGGGCGGGGGTGGAAGGAAAGAAGTAGAAACACCCGCTTTGCTCTTTCTTGTCGTCATGGTTGTTCAACAACACCACAAATTTATAGTAATATAACTCGTAATTTCAAGTACTAAAACAGATAAATTAGATCCAAAATACACTGTAATCAAGCCACGGGATTACTACAACGTTAACAAGATCTATTGGCAGTACTTGAAAAGAAACGATCTCAGGAAAAAAACAGATCTGAGAGATTGGGAGTGGAGTTCTTACTGAGGAGTGGTATTCTGTGTTGCTGGGTGGGGTAGGAGTGGTGGATATGAACACCACTGGTCGGAGATTCGACCCCTCCTTCTAGCGCCAATGATAATCTCAATTTACCCCGGGGTCTTCTCCTTGCTGGGCCCGGTCTCAAGCTCCGTTTTGGCAGAAATGACGGCGGCGTGTGGTGTAGCTGTAGGGTGGGAACCTACAAAACAGAACCGGAGGGGGATGGCGTCCCCGCGGCACCTCCAGTGTGAGAATGAGAGATGGTTTTAAAGGAGAAAGGGGCAAAATGGGAATTATGCAAGTATTTTATGGTGTGTGTGTATGTGTGTATATATGAAAATAGTGTGTAACCTGAAACCTTCCTTTTGTCCTGCCTTTTATAGGTCTCCTACTAGGGTTTAGGGGTTTGTACCTTTTAATGTGGACCGTAGGTGTGTCTTTTGGACTGTAGGGCGTGTGGACGCCTGGGATGCGCTGAAGTACTATCGAATCCGGACCGTAGGAATGTTCTGGATCCGGGGTATCTGGACGGTGGTGATGTTGTCACGCGTCCTGGGCTCTCCAAGGTTAAAGCTGAGTGCTTCCTGGGCTTTTCTTATTGGGCCCTGAGCCTCTGTTATTGGGCTTGTACTAATATAGGCTATCATAGCCTCCTATCTCTCTTTAACAAAAAAATCAAAATTTCACTTAAATAATTATTACAATATACTAGCCTAAAACTCGTGCGATGCATGGTTGTTTTAAATATTTATTATTTTATTATTTTTATTTTAATATTGTATTAATTATAGTTGTTAAAAGAGTAAGTAATATGTTTTTTAGCCCGATATCATTATTTCGACCAACGAATTATTTTTTAGTTTAATTTTTTTCGGTTCAATAGTATAATGGTTTTGACATCGTCAGTAGTATCTATTATTTTACTTTAGCCTGAACACCGTTTATATCTAACCAAATACCCATCTCATACTAGACTACTGTATCCAGTTATATATAACTTTGTTTTAAGGATTTCATAATTTTTAGCGATAATATTATATAAGATAATTATGTCAAAATAATAAAATAATTAAGTAATGATAATTAAGTAATTTCATCAAGTGCCGACCGACTACCAAACTTTTAATGTTTTAGTCTAAACTGTGCGATGCACGATTGTTTTAAAATAATTGTTATTTTAATATTAATATTTTATTAATTATATTTGTTAAAACCGTATGTCTGAATAAGTAAAGTAGAATATATCTTTTATTATATTACAATACCTATTTTATAATAATTAGATTTTATAAAAAGATAATTTAATAAACTCGCTCAAAAATATAGGTTCAATTCTTATCCGTAACAATTTCCTATTAATGTTGGAAAAGTATTCCCAGACAAAATATATTTAGTTCAATCTTCATTGTTGATTTGGTTTATTATTATTAACATTAGTTTTAGAGTCGTGACATGAATCTTATCTAATTCATGATAAAACTCTTTTTTCATGTCCATTTGTTTTTAATATTATAAGAGATATATAATTATGTCAAATTAATAAATTAATTAAGTTGGGCAATTATGTAATTTCAGAAAGTACCGAACAACTACCAAACTTTTAATGTTTCGTCTATTATAATTAGTATAAATAATTAGAGATTCTTCCAATGAAATATGTTTGTTATGGTAATCGTAATTTCAGTTACAACTCATCATGAATTGTAAAAACATACCATCCGAGTAAATGATAATTTTTTGTTGAAATTAATTCTTAAAATTCTTAACTTTTTTAAAAAAATTATCTTCAATTTATTTATAAATAAAAAAATTTTTCTACGAATATTAAAAAACTATCCTAAATACATAATTAGGGATATCTTTCCCTTTCGAACAATAGTCAACTTTGTCTAAACAAAAAAATAATAGATTTATTTTTTAACACTTTTCCAATATTATATTTTGGGGAGATCATACGAATTAAATTGTACAATGTGCAATAAATCGATTCAAAACGAAACCAGAATCAAATTCGATGTTATGGTTCAATTAATTAAAAATTTGTGAGTCATGGGTTGATATCGGTTTACCTTAATCCAACGTGATTCTAATTCTAATTACGTGTTTATATATTTGTTTTATTTATTATTATTTAACACTTACTTAAATCTCGTGCGATGTACGAATTTATTTTAATGTTAATTTTTTAATTAAATTTGAATTGAAATTTTTCAATGTTAAATATTTAATTTTAATAGAATTCATAATGTATTTTGGTTAAAAATGATACTTGGGAGTTGATATGATAATTATAAATATTATTATTTTATTTCAATTAAATAGACATGCCCGTGTTATTTGGAAATCTTGGTTAGAAAAAATAGGTTGAAAAGGTAACGTGTTTCAGCTAAAAAATGAAATTTGTTAATTTTTAGGAGTTATATTATTAGTTTTTTATTTTATAAAATGAATTTGACTTGCCCCTAATATTTGGAAGAGTTGTTTTAGTTGGGAGAAACAGAAAATATAACGTTTACCCAGTGCACACCCGAAGGGTAACGGCTGCGGGTTATCTACGATAAAAAATTATAACGTTTTATAGTTGAATTTTTTATATTTATTTTCCTATTGTAATTATGTTATTAAATCTAATATTTTTTTAATTAAAGTAAGGACAATTTGCGTATCAAAAGACATGCACCGAGTCCAACAATCAAATTTTCTATATATTGTCAATTTTAATATGGTAGAGATGGATAATATAGATGTATTTGTAAAATAGTTATGTTGGTAACAATAAATTTTAATTAAAAAGATTTTTAAACAATTCTTTTACGGTTTATGTTATTTGTAATTAAGTAATTATTACAACCGTTAGCAAGCCCACTAAAGAAAGAGATGTTTTGAATGTTTTGATTGATTTGAAATACATGAGAGAATTATATAGTTTGTTTAAGTGAAAAATGGTGTAATGGATTTGTTGGCAGGGGGTGCTAATGATATTAAATTAGGTAGTTTCACGGACACGGAAGGTAAATTTGGCAAGTCTTTGGTAGGGTTATAGACCATGCATTGCATAATAGTAATAGATGTTAATATTAATTGTTTAAATAAAAATTAATTCAGTCAGTCTAATTAAATAATTTCAGTAAGTACCGGCGGACCGACTGCCAAACTTATTTTTAATGTTCCGTATAACGACTCATATATTTTATATTATTTTAAAAGTGTAGTTATTGATTAATTAATTAATAAAACATGTGTATTGGTTTTAGCAGCAGTATGTTGTTTTTATTATTTATCTGTGATTTATTGGTGAATAGGTTGGAAGTGTGTAATTAAATATTGAATTATATTGTTTTGTATGCTTTTAAAAGTGGTTTTATTGTAATTTTAAATCCATAAATATTTAGATTTTCTATAAATTTGGTTTTATAATTTTATAATTTCAATATTTATTTTTAGGATTTTATAAAAATTGAGAAATCAGTATTTCGCTAATTATTTCTCTTTAAATGATTTTCTGAATGGATTTATTTGTAAAATCTGTATTTAATTCTAGAATTCTTCAAAAATTACGAAACCCATATTTTATGAAGTTCATAATATTCCGAAAATTTTAAAATTATTTTAGAAAATTTCGGGATTAATTTCACTCGTGCGTTGATTCCTTTAATTGTTAAAAGCGGGTATAAATTGTGTTTCAAAAATTATTTTAAAATTACGAAATTTATGTTTTTATAAACTTCGGGATACTTGTGACATTTTAAGACTATTTTCGTAATTTTCTGAAATTGTTTTACGTGCACCTCGATCTGTTAATTTTAAATTTCGGGACAAATCGAGCCACAAAACATTCGTATTTATCTTGAACACCACGTGTCGATTTTATAATTAAGCAGGGGGACACGTGTTATATTTTCTTTTGCAACATTTGTTATCAACAAAATAAAAAAAAATAAACCCACTACCCCCACCCCCTTGTACTCGACTCTCTCTCAGTTCTTTTGTTCTCTCTCTCGTTCCTCTCGAATCTCTCTGTTCTCTCTCTCTCTCTATCTCTTTATCTGTTAGTCGCTAAACACGCGCTAATAATTCACGCAAGTATACGCGTTCGCAAGTAATATAGAATCTTTTCTAGTTCTTTCTCATAGAGACTGGCTTTGGTTAACTAATTAATTAATGCGCTTAAGCAACGATGTATGTTTATTATTCAATGCTAAGACGATAACAAATAGAGATTGTTTATAACTAAGAATTAAAGTTATAATTATAGCTAAGAGAATAAAGAGAGTTGTATATTATATGAGACAAACATGGGATTCTAAATTCATTAAATACTTCATTCAATAGCCTTATTGTTCTTAACCTTAGCATGCAATGGTGATGACACTAATCAGATAATACGAAACTGCTAAACGCCAACTTTCGTTGCACGAATAACATACTACCATATATCCACAAAAGAGATAGAAGCTGAATAAACATCAATTATATTGAGACCCTATATGTCTATAGAATTTGACAACATAACGGTTTAAGCACAAGTTATCTATCATGATTACATAGGGCAAGTAAGATGGGTAAAATTACCTACGAATCATGCATAACAATAACACATGAACCTATGCTAGCATGGTAAGTTCTAAATCCTTAAATTCACTGTCGCTTCATTAAGAATTAATACGCTATCTTACAAGTTCGCGACTCTTATAAGATAAATTAGCAGAACTAATATTAGGTTATCATTCAATCACCACACACTAAGACATATAAACAATTTAACCAAAGAAATCCATAAATAAATCCGCTAGAACCCCACGATAACGATTAGCCCATAATCGGACTCATCATCAACGTGGGTTCTGATGAAAGCATGGTATAATAAACGTAGTCTTTATACATAAATAACAAAACCAAGTACGAAACAAGAGTAAAGGTTCACAAGTAAGAAAACTAGCATCCAAGTTACAACTTAAAACAAATATTCACAAGTAAAAACAAGATCTTCTTCGTCTTCGTTGAATCCGTGCTAAAACGGTCTTCTTACGACTCTCCTTGCGCTCTGGTACGTCTCTTTTTATGAAAACGTTCTTAGTTGAATATATATAGCAGCCCTAATCAATCTGGAAGTCTCCCAATTAGAATTGCATTAGAATCAGGATTCAAAACTTTCGCACCGGCGCGGGCGCACGCTAATAGAGCGCGGGCGCGCTGTCATTCTGGAATCCTGGCGCCACCGCACGCTAACACAGCGCGGGCGCGCCGTCCTTCTGGGAAAAAATTAGATTTCATCTTTTTCCTTGCTGCTTTGAGCCGGCTTTCCACGAGCTTTTATTCCAACACCACCTTGACACCAAATTAACACCAAAATAATGCAAATTCACCTGATTACCTAGATAATGCCTGAAATGCAAAAATACTAGAAAATACATTAAAACACTTAACAACTTGAGTACAAATGCATCAATTCAAAGCTCATTAGAGCATAATAAAGTGTCATAAATGCCACTCAACATACCCCCAAAATTGAATCGATGCTTGTCCTCAAGCATAAACAAACTCAAAGAACAAGAAACAAAAATGCATGAACACAACTATATGAATACAACAATTCCAATAGAATAACTCAACCACTCAACAAGCAACATATCAACAAATGCAGTTACTCACATAAAGATCAATTAAATCATACAAATCAACTTACAAACTAGAGACGTGCGTGTGTACAGATACTTACAAATATATTATCGCAACTAGATCAATAATCATGACTTACTACTCATCAAGGCAATCGCAAGGTTATAAATAAAATAAAAAGTTAGACTCAAAATAACCTTTAACACTTCAATTCCTATACTAGAGTTTTATACAGATTCATGCTTTTATTTAGAACGAAACAACACATATATGCTTATTTGATCGTGCAATGAGTGAGGTCCACAAAAGACTTATACAATAGTACCTATGTAGCGAGCGTTAGGTTAGCGGATCCCAGACTATAAAGGCCTTAGGTCACTAGGCACAAAGTCCCCTAAAAACTTAATAACTCTAGTACTAAAGAGCCCACTCATGATCAATTATACATAACACTTATTCTCTTTTCTTTTTCTTTTCTTTTTCTTTTTTTTCTTTTTTTTTCTTTTTTCAACGAATTTCTAAATGAGTGTGTTTCGCTCCATCTCAGTCGACCCTAGACTACTCATATAAATATGAGCCGGCTACTAGCCATTTGACACCTAGCCACAACAACTAGCAATGAAATCCAATTTTCTCCAATTTCTAAAAATCCATGTTAATTTATTATTAAGAAAATATCCTAAATTTTAAATATAAACAAACGATTACACCTCGACAAACAAACAAACCATGACTATGATCTAACACTTAAGCAACCTATAAGACTTAGTGAAATACAAGTGTCTCTAGCATGCAAATCAACTTAATACGACTTAACATCTCTAAACACGACATCACTACACTAGCATCAATATCACAAGTCAACTGGAAAAATTATCTAAGGGATCATGTTATAATGCAAATGCATGAAAAATATATGAACAAAATAACATAAAACTATCAAAAATAAAAAAATTATGTTAGGTCACACAACACTGTAGAAAGGGGTTGAATACAGTGTTTATACAATTAAATTGATTTAACACAAGTATGTAACAAATATCAAATATATTGAATAAACTCTGTTACAATAAGAACTGTTGTTCTCTCTCAGTGATGAACAAATATCACTAAGAGCTGCTAGGTTACAATGTATAATCTTCTCGATAATGATAACACATATAGTGTAAACCCTAAGCTGTGTTTATATACTACACAATTACAAGATATATTCTAATTGATATGGAATATAATTCTGTCTCCTAAAATATATCAATCAGATATCTTCTACAAGTCTTTCAGTCCTCTAACTCTTTCCATGCATATCTTCTTTTGTTTTAGTCTCGATCTTCTACTGCAAATCAGCTTCCTTCCTTAACTGTAAGTCCTTCCGTACTTAAGTTCTGATATGACCTTAAGTCCTGATATTATGTTCTGACTTCCAGTAAGTTCTGATTTCAGTAAGTCCTGATATTTTTTGTTAGTTAAGATCTGAAAACTACACATAAAATATATTAGACATGATATCTCAAGAGGTTTCTGTGTAACATCTTCAAGAGGTTTGTCAGTTAACATAAATGGATCTCTAGTAGCAACTTCAATCCTGTTTTGATTTTAGCTTCATCAGAACCTAGTACAGCTGTCTCTTGCTTCTCTGGCTTTCAATCCAACAGTCATGAAATCATATAACAATTGGCTTTTCTTTGGATCTGATGGTTTGACATTTTTCCATAGAAGTTTCTTTTTATCAGCTACTTCCATCTTGTCTAAATTAACTTGAGCACTGTCAGAGGTTAATTTCTTGACTTTATCAGAACTTGCTGCTTCTACTGTAGCTTGTTGTTTCTCACTCTGAACAACTTGAGCTTTGTCAGAGGTTGTCTTTGATTCTTCAGAAATATTCTTTCTTTTCAGAGTTTGAACATCTTCTTCAGTCAGAGTATCGTCATCATGAATTGTAGTTTGATAGACAGGATCTATCACAACTGAAGTAATTTTCCTCTTTTGAAACTTTGTAGGTTCATCAACCTTTTCCTTTCCTTTTGACTTAGGATCAATCTCAGATTGTGATCTTGTTTTGGGCTTTGATGCCTCAGAAATTGTCTTTTATTTAATCACAATGCCTTTCTTCTTAGGCCTTGGAGGTTTATTTGCAACAGAAACTTTTGGCTTTAGACTTGTCTTTTCAGCTTTAAATCTAGCTTCTTCCTCCTTGAGATTATCCAAATCCATTCCTGGATTATGCTTCAGAAATAATCTTCTAGCAATTTCCTCATCAAGTGTCTGAATCTTGGGATCTTTGTAGTATACTGTAGTCTGCCTCCCTTTGAGCTTCAGAGTTTGCATGAACTTTTGAGAATCTTGACTTTCACCTTGTATTAGAACATCAGGCTTTGTCATCAGACTTTGCTCATCAGAACTTGATATCAGATTTTGAGTATCAGTACTTGCTATCAGATTTTGAGTTTGAGCAGCTTCAGAACTTATCTTCTTTTAAACAGAAGATTTGCTTGCATCAGTAAATAGTTTCCTTGAAGAAACCTTGATGCTCTGCCCTTTACTATGAACTTGACCTCTACCCTTGCTAGGGTTTCCCTAGTCATCAGTTTCATCATCTTTCTTCTTCAGTATTTGATCATTTGAGCATTTGGACTTAACTATCTTCTCCCCCCTTTTTGGCATCATCAGGTAGTAGGAGTGAGAGAAGAAGTTCTACTGAAGATTGAATTTCATTCAACTGAGTTTGCTGAGAAGCTTGATTTTATAGGACCTCAGAAATTTGGGCATGTTGCTTCTCTTGAGCTTTCTCAATTGCTTCTACCTTTTCAGAAATAGGTCTGATAAACCTCTTTTTGTCAAGCTTGGTCTCCATCTCTAGATTTTCAGCCTTTTCTAGAAGCTTATCAACCTTTTCTTGAGTAGTATTGTGTAGACCTGGAAGATTCTTGTTAGATAGAGCAGTGATCTTGAGCCGTGTCTTGACATTAGAATTTATCACAAGCTCATCAACTTTAGAAATGTGCTCTATCAGAACTTTAGAGCTTGGAATGAAATCAGTTTCATTCCACTTCTTGGTCCACTCAACTCCTCTATGAGTTTCTTCCCAAGGTACAGGAGCATCCTGTTCAACAAATTTCTTGACCAATGCTTCCTTTCCAAGTACTGGAGCTGGAGTATGTACTGAAAGACTGTCTCCAGAGCTTGAAGAAGACTCATCATCCTCTGATAACACAACAGTGTGTGAGGCTATAGGAGTTTCTGTTTTATCTTCATCTTAATTCTGATCTTCAGGTTGTTGATCCAGAATTGGTTTAGATGGTATCTCAACATCAATATTTAAGATTGGAGAATGAGTTGGAGATGTCTGAGCTGTTGTAGGAGCTTCCAAATACAGAATAGTAGGAATATGCAGCCTATTGATGTCAATTTCAGGACTTAAGCCTGAATCTTCAACTGTAACATCTTCATGAAGAGGAAAAACCGGAGGTGTAACCACTGTATCCAGTACAGTGTCTTTGTCTTTAGCTGGAGGTGGCAGGGATTCAATGATAATTGGCTCTTTTGAGATCAGAGATTCTTGATCTCCTTCCTCAGCTTCTTCAGAATCTTCTGATGGAGACTGAGCATTAAACCTCTTTGCCCTCATTTTCTTCAATCTCCTTGCCAATGAAGGAGTTTCTTTAGCAGCATCAGAACTTACAGTTCACTTTCTTTTCAAGGAATCAGAATCTTGAGCTGCAGTTTCTTCCTGAGAAGTGACATTCTCAGCTTCTGATAGTGACTCCTCTTCACTATCAGATTCATCCCTGAGAATCATCTTCCTTCTCTTTTGTGGAGATTGAGGGACAGACTTTGCCCTCTTAGGCCTGGAAGATGAAGGTCTGATAGTATGTGCTGATGGTTGAGGTTGAGATGATTGTGTTGGTTTGAAGTATGTCCTGATGGTTGGTTGTGGTTGTGGTTGAGAAGTTTGAGGTGTTTGTGTAGTGGTGGTAGGTGCTGATGGTTGAGGTTCAGATGGTTGGACATAAGGATATAGTACAGTGTATGTCACTGGATCATAGTTTATTAAGGCTTGTTTAACAGATATGGGAATTTGGAGGGGTCTCAATACAGCCTTCTTATTATCAGTAGATAATAAGTCATTAAAAGATCGTTTAGCTAGTCTGAACGGTGGAATTGACTCACTAGCTAATTGGGGCTTATCAGGACAACAAACACTATAGATAAGTTGACAGAATCTAACAAAGTAAACGGTATTCCTATCTTCTGTCATCCTATCCCCAATAAAGCCTAAAATAGCACTTGCATAATCAAAATTAGTTTGATTAATGAGAGCATACCTGATTTGTTGACTGAGGATTGGGATTGCATCAAAATTAGAACATTTATTTGCAAAAACCTTTATGATGTAGTCAAAGAAGAAACTCTATTCCCTCCTTATGTGAGATCTCTTCAATTGACCCAGCTTTGCCAATGTCTTTTCATACCCCAGACTGGCCATTAGCCGTTGAAGAACTGGCTCCTCAACAGTTGTATAATTGTAGTTCTCAGGCAACTGCAGTGCTTGTCGTACTGTAGCCACAGTCACTACATGATCATCATCCCCTGTTGAAAAGATGATACTTGGGGACCCATGAGCACCACCATCATCATATGCGCTACTTCTCCAAAACTCCAGCACTTGAGTTCCAGAGATTACTTCAGGTTGGGTCAAAGCATACCCAATATCGAAGTTAGCAAGAAAGTCTTGAATAAAGTGAAGTTCCGATGGAGCTTCATCCTTACTAAGAATGGCCAAGTAATTGTTAGGAACAAACTTAGCTCCATTGAAAATCAAATCTTTTGGTGCCATTTCTGAAAGAAATTAAGTGAGAAAGAGAGTGTTTGTAAGGTGTTTGATAAAAGTCCTGTAAGAAAAAGAGCTTCAGAGAATAAGAGAGATTAAGGATAGAAAAGTAGGTGATTAGAAAATCTTTTTACTCCCATATATATACTCTCTCTACTCAACAGTTATATTTTTGAAGCATGACATACAATTTACACCTGGCAACATGTGAACAGTCAGTAAAAAGTTAAAACAGGAATTAGTGGGCACGAGAAATAAACAATAATTACCATGCACATGCAGTTTTTCAAGACAAACACGTTTACCACTAACCCAAATGATTATGACTGTTTTATCTTACCTAAATATATTCTGATTAATTATAACCATTACAGTATTTACCACAAATAAGTCAAATAACAAATAATGCCACGTAAGCATCAGAGTTTCCATCAGGATTTAATATCAGAACTTGACTATTATCAGATTTTAACAGTCATCAGAATATGGCTTCTTTACTCAAAAAGTGAATGTTTGTATCTGTGATTCTTCATACAAGTACTGACTTGTTTCTTCAGAGTTTCATCATCAGAACTTCCATCAGAACTTGTCCTAAAAAATTATGCAAAGGACACTTAACTGTTTATCAAAAACAGCTCAATCACCACAGTAATTTTCATCATTCATATGGAGTGAGAGTGTGTGCATTTAGCAAAATATCAAATAAAGATTAAAGTCTGATAAACTTCAGTATATCTTAGAAATAAGGCATAACTAAGAAAAGTGCTTAAAATCTGTCATTAATAATGAAGTCTACTATAGAATAAATTTATGCATGAGTCCACCTCAACTATTTGTGCTCATCTTTTAGAATTCTTTTTTATAGTGACTTCTCAGTGTAATTGAGTCACGACTGCTATCAGAATTTATGCTATTATCAGTGTAACACCCCCAGATCCGGGGTCGGGAATCCGGATCGTCACGGTCTTTCTTTCCACGATATCACTTCACTTAATTATAATAAATAACCTTATGCTATGACCCCACACTAACACACACCACAACCCGTTATAGTCTCAGAGATGAAATTGAAATAAGTACAAGTCCTTGAATCCACAATTTAAAAGTTATTACAACCCAAAATGATTACTTGATAAGTTTACAATTAATTGCCATTATCTGCCACAAGTTATAATTATACATAATTGATTCCCAAAAGTAGAAGGTCTGATCTACAGGTAGATCTACCTCTGCAGCTATAGCAGCTATGATCTCAACGGGAAGGGGCGGGGCGCTTCCCACGCTCTTGCGCTGGGTCTGCTTGAGTCTGGCCATCTTTCCTAACTGTTGTTGTGTGATGAAGAAATAAAGCAAGAGTGAGCATTACAGCTCGCAAGATAATATATAGTGTAAATAATAATGCAAATATCTAAATGGATAACTTACTAAAATTCTTTATCAAGTGTAAGATAATTACTTACTGGATATAAGCAAAAACAAGGGATGAAGTTACCAAATACTTCACTATACTTATATCATTTATAAAGCTACTTGAACTACCACTGTTCAAAGTATAATGAGCTTTCAACAGTTCATCACATAGATGAGACTACAAGACAAGATTTGAATAGATTAAATCTTTGAAGTATTATTGAATGAAATGAAGTTATAATATACTTCATTAAGTCCCGATATATATATATATATATATATATATATATATATATCCACATATATATCTCTTTATACATTTCCTGAAAATCTCTGTCATGTAAAGTATGAACAGAGTTTGTAACATCCAATGAATTTTTGGAAAGGAAAAGAATTGTGGCATAAACCCGGTATCTTGCTGATCAGGCAAAGATACCAATAAGTAACCTTTTCTACTAGTAGATGGAAGAATTCCCCACTGGTCATCACCCTGGTCGCAATAGGACCTTATGCTGGACTGCCACTCAGCCACTTACGCATTTGATGGACTCCCACTGAGCCACTTACACTTTCATGGACGCCCACTGAGCCCATGTTGCTTATGCCGACTTAATAGATGGACTTACTTCCCGAATGTTGGGTAAGTAATCAATTCATTTACCAAAACAGCAACCTTGTTGCGAATATAAAATACACCACAGAGTTGGATCCCTCCGGTTTTGAGCGAGTATTTAAATCCCCTTTAAAAGGAAGATCTTAAATATATAAAAAATGAGTTTTGGGATCCGTTCTAACTTTTAAAAATCATTTTAATGACTCGAAAACACTTTAAAGAGTGTTTGGAGTAATGCTGATTTAATAAAGTAAATCAGTCC
This sequence comes from Apium graveolens, assembly GCF_009905375.1. Taxonomy (NCBI): domain Eukaryota; kingdom Viridiplantae; phylum Streptophyta; class Magnoliopsida; order Apiales; family Apiaceae; genus Apium; species Apium graveolens. Next base: position 18,386,896 of record NC_133655.1, on the reverse strand, counting down.
CAATATATTAGAAAATATCTGAATATTATTATTTAAATAACATTCCCATAAAGAATAATCTTTATAAAAATAATTAAAGTAGAAGTTGTAAAACTTATACTTGAAATGAATAGTAATTAACCAAAGATATACGAAAGTAATATCTTTATTTGAATAATCAAAAGTAAGTTTGATTATCGACACATTATTCTTTAATAAAATAAAGAATATTATTCAGTAAATAATCGGAGTCATAGGTCCTCAAATGAATATTCAAATAATATTCATTAAATAATATAAACTGAGTCATAAGTCGTCGAATGAATATTCAAGTAATATTCATTAAATAATATAAACTGAGTCATAAGTCCTCGAATGAATATTCAAGTAATATTCATTAAATAAAATAAAGTTATCAAATAAACCTTATTCGATTCATAGTTTTGAAAACTATTCATATATATATATATAAATAAATATATATATTATACTCGGGAGCTTCGACTCCCGATTTTAGAAAAAGTTCACCTTTGGGTCCCCTATACTAAGGGTATATGCAAATTACCGCTTATCTCTAGCATATGTATTATCAACTGAATCAACAGATATATGTATCAAGAATACGAAACAGGCATGCATATATACCATATCACATGCTACAATATATCGCAAGAATTTTCTAATTAACCATTATGCATCCATCACAAGATAATGCATATACAAATGTATACATCACAACAACAGTATAACGGATAGAAAACTTGCCTGAGCGACTGAGGGTTATAAATGGCTTGGGACGAGTCTGGTAACCTATAAACAACATATAAGTTGGAATTAAACCAAAGTCACTTATAAATCTATACTTTAACCAATTTAGACTCTAACGCTCGCTTTGCGCTTAATGATTCTCTTAAGTCGCTCGAGTACCCTCGGCTCCACCATTTTTAATACATTAACCATTAGGAGTTTTAAGGCGATTCTTTCGCGAGTGTCTTACCAACTGCCTAACACACTTTACATAAATGTTTCATACTCCAATTAGTCCATTTAGGTCTTTAACCTATGTTTCAAAGTAAGGCGAGGGGTAATGATTCGTTCGCAAAACGTCGTTAAGGCGATTCTTTCGCGAGTGTCTTACCAACTGCCTAACACACTTTACATAAATGTTTCATACTCCAATTAGTCCTTTTAGGTATTTAACCTATGTTTCAAAGTAAGGCGAGGGGTAATGATTCGTTCGCGAAACGTTGTTACTTAAAACGGCCGTTTCTCCTAAACCGTACATCGGAATCAAACGAACTACATATCAAAACGAAGCTCGTAACATGAACTATCTAATCATGGCAATGGTCAAAACCTAGCAGTGAGTTCACGGGTCCTAATGTTAAGAACAAAAACATCCTAAAGTAAATCGGACATTACGACGGCTATGTTTACGCGATTACCCAAATTTAAACCACTCCAAATCATCTCACAATCAACTCAGAATCAACATCCCAACCAAAACTCCATCCATACTTCATCATAACAGCCCCAACAACTCCACATTATCAATTTATACTATTCTTAAACATGAATTTAAACTACACTTAAGTTCATTAATCAATAATCCAAGAACTACCACTCCAAAAACTTCACAAAACCAACTAATCTCTATATTCACAACAAGCAAGCCTCTCATGAATTATAACAACAAAACTAAACCTAATTACTCAAATAAAGTTAGGGTTTGGAGGGGTTATACCTTCCTTGGAGAGTGGAGAATCAAGTAATTAGCTTGGAATCACCCTTAAAGTCCTTATCCAAGCTTAATCTAAACAAAACTTCAAGAACAAAAATTTTAGTTCTTGAAAAACACTATTCACCATCTTCTTCCATGATTTTTAGGAAGAGATTGTGAATGATTTAGGAGCTCAAACTTATAGGATATCCATAACTATGCATAAGGAGTCTTAGATAATTACCTTGCAATTTAACAAAGCTTGGAACTAGGATTTGATTTTTCTTTTTTTGGAAAAGAAGAAAAGCCGGGAGATTTGATGAAGGAGATGAAAAATTTTGTGGTTTTGGTGAAAATGAAATGTTTTTGGCTTGGTTGGTTGTTTTTTTGATTTGTTTTGTTTTGTTTTCTTACCTTTTACCATGGTAACTTTTGTGTGGTTCTAATTCAACCAACACACTTGATTTGGTCATGCTTATGTCACCATGCGATGTCACCCTCCCACCTTTGTCCTCTTCTCATTGGTTTGATGACATCATCCCCACTAATCTCTTTGATTAGCTTCTAATTACTTGGCAAATGACCGCTGATCTGTTATACGGTTCGCTTAACTTTCGTTTTCGTATATCGTTTGAGGGATCATACCTGGGATCTTATTACTTGGGTTCCCTTAACTTTTCTCAATACATTATATTCCTCTTATGATCCTCTCTTACAATCCTTGAATTTAAATCCTTTTTATCCTATTACCTTATACTCAATTCTTTCGATATCTGGTGGATTTTCGGGAAAAATCAAAAGGTTCAAATTTGGATTCTAACGATCTTTACATACACTTATATATCATATAGAGTACCAATAAAATCTCAGAATATCCATAAAAGAACCCCTACATAGTGTGGCATGAAAAGTTTTCTTATTCAGCAAAAACACTATTCATAAGGGTTACAAAAAGTTCAAAATTTTGGGGTTATTACAGTCTCCCCTCCTTAAAAGGATTCCGTCCCGGAATCAAATAGAAAACAAATGGGGGTACTTTTCTAGCATTACGCTCTCTAGTTCCTAAGTTGATTCTTCCACATTATGATTCTGCCATAGCACTCTGACTAGCTTGATCACTTTGTTCCGAAGCACCTGCTCCTTCTTATCCATAATCTTTACTGGTTTCTCCACGTAAGTCAGATCTGGTTGCATATCCACATGCTCGTACTCAACTATGTGTCTGGCATCCCGATGATACTTCCTTAGCATTGACACATGGAACACATTATGAACTTGTTGTAGGTTCGGGGGTAAGGCTAGCTCGTAAGCCAACTTCCCAATCCGTCTTAGTATCTCAAAAGGTCCAATGTATCTTGGGCTTAGTTTTCCTTTCTTTCCGAATCTCATTAACCCTTTCCAAGGGGATACTTTTAGTAGTACTAAGTCCCCTACTCCATACTCCTTGTCCTTCCGGGCTAGGTCTGCATATTTCTTTTGTCTGTCTTGGGCTGCTACCAGCCGTCCTCTGATGAGATCCACTATGTCTTTGGTCCTTTGGACCACTTCGGGTCCGAGCATCTTCCGCTCTCCTACTTCATCCCATTATAAGGGAGATCAACACCTTCTTCCGTACAGGGCCTCATAAGGCAACATTCCGATGCTAGCATGAAAGCTATTGTTATAAGAAAACTCGATCAATGGCAAGTGATCATCCCAACTTCCTTTAAAGTCTATTGCACAGACTCTCAACATATCCTCTAGTGTCTGGATGGTCCTTTCACTCTGCCCATCCGTTTGGGGATGGTAAGCAGTACTCATATTTAACTTGGTCCCCGCACATTCTTGAAAGCTCCTCCAAAATCTGGAGTTGAACCTGGGGTCTCGGTCTGAGATAATGGACGCTGGGACTCCATGTCACGTCACTATTTCCTTAAGGTAAATGTCCACCAGTCTATCGACTGTGTATCTCTCAATTATAGGAATGAAATGAGCTGACTTTGTCAGTCGGTCTATAATCACCCATATGGCATCATGGTTGGCTTTCGTCCTTGGTAAACCGACAACAAAATCCATGGCTATCTGTTCCCATTTCCATTCGGGAATCTCCAGGGGTCGTAAGAGTCCACTGGGTCTCTGGTGCTCTGCCTTTACTCTTTGGCAAGTTAAATATTTGCTTACCCATTCTGCTACGTCCCTCTTCATGTTGGGCTACCAGTAATATTCCTTCAAATCCCTATACATCTTGGTGCTTCCCGGGTGGATGGAATATCTTGAACTATGGCTTTCATCCAAAATCTCATCTTTAAGCTCTTGAACGTTCGGAACCCAAATCCAGTTTGAGTACCTCATTATCCCTTTATCATCTTTCTCAGTATGGATCTCTTCTCCAGTCATTGACTCTCTACCTTCATTCATTATTTTCTCTTGGCACAATCTGATCTTTTCCAATAACTCTGGTTGTATTGAGATCTCAAACAGCTTTTCAGTTTCGGTTCGGTTACCTTTACTTCTATTTCCATCCTCTCGAAATCCTTTATCAATTCTTCCGAAGTCATTATCATTCTGAGTCTTTCCTTTCTACTAAGGGCATCAGCCACCGTATTGGCTTTCCCCGGATGATAGAGAATCTCACAATCATAGTCCTTGATTAGCTCTAACCATCTCCTCTGGCGCATGTTGAGCTCTTTCTGCGTAAATATGTACTTGAGGCTCTTATGGTCTGTGAAAATCTCGCACTTCTCTCCATACAAGTAGTGCCTCAATATTTTTAGGGCAAAAACTATTGCTGCGAGCTCAAGGTCATGAGTAGGATATCTAATCTCGTATTCCTTGAGTTGTCTCGACGCATACACAATCACTTTACCGTGCTGCATAAGCACACACCCTAATCCTTTGTGCAACGCGTCACTATATATCACAAAATCTCCTTTTCCGTCGGGCAATGCCAACACCGGGGCCGTTACCAACCTTTTCTTTAATTCCTGAAAACTGTTCTCGCATTTCTCCGTCCATTCAAACTTCTCTGTCTTACGAGTAAGTCGTGTCAAAGGGGCTACGATCTTCACAAAGTCCTGTAAAAATCTACGATAGTAGCCGGCCAATCCTATGAAACTCCTTACCTCTGTGGGTGTGGTTGGCCTTTCCCAATTTGAGACCGCCTCTATCTTGGAGGGGTCGACCAATACTCCTTCTTTATTAATCACATGTCCTAAAAACTGTACTTCATTCCGCCAGAATTCACACTTCGAGAATTTGGCATATAACTGTTCCTCTCTGAGTATTCCTAGAGCTATCCTCAAATGCTCTGCATGTTCTGCCTCAGTCCTTGAGTAGATTAAAATTTCATCGATAAAAACTATCACACACTTGTCCAAGTACTTCTTAAATACTCTGTTCATTAAATCCATGAAAGCCGCTGGGGCGTTGGTTAATCCAAAGGACATTACCAAAAACTCATAGTGCCCATACTTGGTACGGAACGCTGTCTTGGGAATATCTTCGGGTTTAATCTTTAGTTGGTGATATCCAGTTCTCAGGTCAATCTTGGAAAAATAAACAGCATCCTTTAGCTGGTCAAACAGATCGTCTATTCTAGGTAACGGGTACCTGTTCTTTATGGTTAGCTTATTCAACTCTCGATAGTCGATGCACAGCCTCATGCTCCCATCCTTCTTCTTAACAAATAACACTGGTGCTCCCTACGGAGACACACTGGGTCTTATCATACCCTTATCCAAAATTTCCTGCAATTGGGTAGCTAATTCCTTCATTTCTAATGGGGCTAACCGGTAAGGTGCTTTTGAAACTGGCGCCGTCCCTAGGGCCAGCTCAATAGCAAATTAAATCACTCTATCGGGTGGTAATCCCGGAAGGTCTTGTGGGAATACGTCTTCAAATTCGTTGACTACCGGAATATCTTGCAAGTTGGGCACCTCCTTCTGCGTGTCCACCACATAGGCTAGGTAAACCTCATTTCCTTTTCGTAGCATCCTTTGGGCCTGGGCCATAGTCAAAAATTTCTGCGTCTGCCTCTTTCCTCTAAATATAACTTCTTTCTTTCCTGGGATATTTAACTTAACTTTCTTTCCCTTACATTCTATCTGAGCATTATTGCTAGATAGCCAGTCCATTCCCAAAATTACATCAAACTCCCCTAATTTAAAAGGAATCAGATCAACACTAAAAGATTGCTCCCCTATGCCTAACTCACAGGTGGGGTGAATCTAGTTAACAGGAATAATTTCATGATTGGTTATTTCTACTTGTAAGGGTTCTATCAAAGGTTCAGCCTTAAGTCTTAACTTACGCACAAGGTCCTTTGATATAAAAGATTTAGTTGCTCCCGAATCAAATAAAACGTTTGCACTGACTGAATTTAGAGAAAGGGTACCTGCTATCACATCTGAGTCTTTCATAGCATCCTGGACTGTCATGTTGAAAGTCCTCGCAGTAGGTGGCTTATTGGAGGCAGCCCTGCTGGCTCCTGAAGCTGCTGGTTTGTTCATTGGGCATTCCCTCTTCCAAAGACCCGGGCGTCCACACTGATGACAAGTGGTGGTTGGAATGACAGCAGGGGTTGATGAAGGGCACTTAGTTGAATAGTGACCCTCTCGACCGCACTTAAAGCAGGTTACTGGCTTTCCTTTACATTCCCCAGTATGCATCATTCCACAAGTGTTACAGGCTGGCAATGGGGGTCGAGACTGGTTGGAATAGGACATTCTTGACTTGTGGCTGCTCTGGCTCACATTCACGCTCATTGGCCGCTTAAACCCAGTGTTCCGTCCCGGTAGGGACACTGCTCCTCGATTAACTCTAGTTGGGAAGCTCCTTCCTGCGGAACCTCCACCCATGCTTATACTTTTCCTCTTTATTCCCTTCTTCTCTCTTTCCTTTTGCATTTGTTCACTTCCGGCTTCTACAATTGTTGCCTTTTGCACCAGAGTGGCATAATCAGTAAGCTCAAGGATTGCCACCCTATTCTGAATCCACGGTTTCAGTCCCTGCTGAAACCTCCTAGCTTTCTTTTCCTCGGTGCTCACAAACTCTGGCACGAACCTTGATAACTCAGTAAATTTTGCTTTGTACTCTGCTACGGATAAGTTATTCTGCTTTAGCTCCAAGAACTTGAGCTCCATCTGGTTTTCCATAAACCTCGAGAAATATTTTCCCAGAAACAACTGACTGAATCTCTCCCACGTTATAATAGCATATGTCTCCATGTTTTTCTTGGCCTCCCACCAGTAGTTAGCCTCTCCTTTCAGAAGGTAGGTAGCAAATACAGTCTTCTGTGCCTCATCGATACTCAGAATCTCAAAGGATTTCTCCATTTCCTTTAACCATGCCCTTGCCTCAACTGGGTCGGCTGATCCGTGGAACTCAGGGGGCTTAAGGGACTTAAAAGCCCTGAAAGAGTTTGCCACATCATTGTTATTTCCTTGAGGGGGTGGGTTGGGTTGAGTTCCAAGTTCTGCCTTAGTAGTTGCATGAACTGGCCCATGGGATCCATGCCTGGGTTTGGTACTAGTTGCTCAACCTCAGTTTCTCCTTCTTCAGCCTCTATCTCAAATCCCTCAACATCATATGTTTCCTCTTCCTCTTCATACAGGGAGTCATCCTGTTCCACATAATCCTCATCTTCCTCTTCACTGTGTTCTTGGTTCCTACCGTCCTGGTTATGGCTTCCCTGGTCCTCAGATCCAGGGTTCGCCCTAGTTCCAATCTTTCTTGGCGGCATGATACTGATAAATATTTGGGAAATTCCATGTTAGGTCACAATCATACACAACATTGTGCCTTGCACAGTTCTATAATAGGGAGAATGTATCTCGCAATTCTATTATATTATGACAGTTCTAATAAGAAGTGCAGTAATAATAATGATAAAAACAGTGATCTCGTCACTAAGGAACTGAACTGAAAGGAAACAAATATATACATAATGCGAGAAATATATAGTTTGATCTGGTTAAAAGTACAACAGTGCTACAGCCATCTGTCCCAAAAGTGAAACACAATAGTCTATCTGTCTAGTCAGAAAAAGGGATGCTATATACAAGTCAACTATCCCGGAAAATTGGCTCTTACTAAGGCCTCGACTAACTAGACAACTAGACTATCCCATCGTCAGGCCTGAAACATATACCGAAGCGGGTCAACTCCCATACCCTTTCCATCGCACGACGGAAGATATAGTCGGCCTGCCGCCTAGAGATCCTACCATGCCTGTCCCCCTGGAGCGATCTGAGTCTCGCTCGGGATGTGAGCTATATCCCCGTCAGCTCCCTCCTCAAGGATCGGGGTATAGCAGCCCTAGTCTCATAAGCTCGGGTACGCCTACCCGCCCTCTCCGTATCCAACTCCCTCCTGACCTCATCCAACCGGGCCTCAGCAACAGGCACTCGGGTCCTCAGTACATCCTGAACATAGCCGTGGGCTAACAAAGACTACCTATGGGCAGGGTCGAGAGGTGGTGAATTTGGAGCCACTGGGGGTGCCTCCTCGGTCTGCCTAGGCTCGGAAGTATGGGTCTCTGAGCTGTCATCATAGGGAATCTAGGATAGTGGTGGAGGGGTAGGAGCTCTGACCACCGGGAGTGTGGGTAAAGGGGTACCAGTGTACACTACCATAGCTCTGACACGCTCCTCAGCTACTAGGACCTCATCCGGGTCCTCCTCATCTGAAATAGCAATGACCTCTGTCTCTGGCTCCTCTGAGGGGTCCTCCTCATCCTCCTCCATCTCAGGCTCCTCCTGATCCTCGACATCTAGCAGTGCCTCATCATGCTCACGCTCGAACATCTCAGGGTCCTCTATCTCATGTGCCTACACATTAAACGAGCTAAGTTACTATCATGATACTTATAAGGGTTCCCGTAAGGGTTTTAACTATCAGCGCTACTTTAAGTAGTCCGACCATGAACTTGGCAAGAGTTCTTATTATCTTTGTGAGTTTACTATTATATCGTCGCATCATCTCTGAGATTTATAACACTTAGCTCTGATACCATTTCTGTAACACCCCCAGATCCGGGGTCGGGAATCCGGGTCGTCACGATCTTTCTTTCCACGATATCACTTCACTTAATTATAATAAATAACCTTATGCTATGACCCCACACTAACACACACCACAACCCGTTATAGTCTCGGAGATGAAATTGAAATAAGTACAAGTCCTTGAATCCACAATTTAAAAGTTATTACAACCCAAAATGATTACTTGATAAGTTTACAATTAATTGCCATTATCTGCCACAAGTTATAATTATACATAATTGATTCCCAAAAGTAGAAGGTCTGATCTACAAGTAGATCTACCTCTGCAGCTATAGCAGCTATGATCTCAACGGGAAGGCGCGGGGCGCTTCCCACACTCTTGCGCTGGGTCTGCTTGAGTCTGGCCATCTTTCCTAACTGTTGTTGTGTGATGAAGAAATAAAGCAAGAGTGAGCATTACAGCTCGCAAGATAATATATAGTGTAAACAATAATGCAAGTATCTAAATGGATAACTTACTAAAATCCTTTATCAAGTGTAAGATAATTACTTACTGGATATAAGCAAAAACAAGGGATGAAGTTACCAAATACTTCACTATACTTATATCATTTATAAAGCTACTTGAACTACCACTGTTCAAAGTATAATGAGCTTTCAACAGTTCATCACATAGATGAGACTAAAAGACAAGATTTGAATAGATTAAATCTTTGAAGTATTATTGAATGAAATGAAGTTATGATATACTTCATTAAGTCCCGATATATATATATATATATCCACATATATATCTCTTTATACATTTCCTGAAAATCTCTGTCATGTAATGTATGAACAGAGTTTGTAACATCCAATGAATTTTTGGAAAGGAAAAGAATTGTGACATAAACCCGGTATCTTGCTGATCAGTCAAAGATACCAATAAGTAACCTTTTCTACTAGTAGATGGACGAATTCCCCACTGGTCATCACCCTGGTCGCAATAGGACCTTATGCTGGACTGTCACTCATCCACTTACGCATTTGATGGACTCCCACTGAGCCACTTACACTTTCCTAGACGCCCACTGAGCCCATGTTGCTTATGTCGACTTAATAGATGGACTTACTTCCCAAACGTTGGGTAAGTAATAAATTCATTTATCAAAATAGCAACTTTGTTGCGAATATAAAATACACCACAGAGCCGGATCCCTCCGGTTTTGAGCGAGTATTTAAATCCACTTTAAAAGGAAGATCTTAAATATATAAAAAATGAGTTTTGGGATCCGTTCTAACTTTTAAAAATCATTTTAAAGACTCGAAAATACTTTAAAGAGTGTTTGGAGTAATGCTGATTTAATAAAGTAAATCAGTCCCAGTATATTAGAAAATATCTGAATATTATTATTTAAATAACATTCCCATAAAGAATAATCTTTATAAAAATAATTGAAGTAGAAGTTGTAAAACTTATACTTGAAATGAATAGTAATTAACCAAAGATATACGAAAGTAATATCTTTATTTGAATAATCAAAAGTAAGTTTGATTATCGACACATTATTCTTTAATAAAATAAAGAATATTATTCAGTAAATAATTGGAGTCATAGTTTCTCAAATGAATATTCAAATAATATTCATTAAATAATATAAACTGAGTCATAAGTCCTCGAATGAATATTCAAGTAATATTCATTAAATAATATAAACTGAGTCATAAGTCCTCGAATGAATATTCAAGTAATATTCATTAAATAAAATAAAGTTATCGAATAAACCTTATTCGATTCATAGTTTTGAAAACTATTCATATATATATATATATATACATATATATATGTATATATTATACTCGGGAGCCTCGACTCCCGGTTTTAGAAAAAGTTCACCTTTGGGTCCCCTATACTAAGGGTATATGCAAATTACCGCTTATCTCTAGCATAGGTATTATCAAATGAATCAACAGATATATGTATCAAGAATACGAAACAGGCATGCATATATACCATATCACATTCTACAATATATCGCAAGAATTTGCTAATTAACCATTATGCATCCATGACAAGATAATGCATATACAAATGTATACCTCACAACAACAGTATAACGGATAGAAAACTTGCCTGAGCGACTGGGGGTTATAAATGGCTTGGGACGAGTCTGGTAACCTATAAACAACATATAAATTGGAATTAAACCAAAGTCACTTATAAATCTATACTTTAACCAATTTAGACTCTAACGCTCGCTTTGCGCTTAATGATTCTCTTAAGTCGCTCGAGTACCCTCGGCTCCACCATTTTTAATACATTAACCATTACAAGTTTTAAGGCGATTCTTTCGCGAGTGTCTTACCAAATGCCTAACACACTTTACATAAATGTTTCATACTCCAATTAGTCCTTTTAGGTCTTTAACCTATGTTTCAAAGTAAGGCGAGGGGTAATGATTCGTTCACGAAACGTCGTTACTTAAAACGGCCGTTTCTCCTAAACCGTACATTGGAATCAAACGAACTACATATCAAAACGAAGCTCGTAACATGAACTATCTAATCATGGCAATGGTCAAAACCTAGCAGTGAGTTCACGGGTCCTAATGTTAAGAACAAAAACAGCCTAAAGTAAATCGGACATTACGACGGCTATATTTACGCGATTACCCAAATTTAAACCACTCCAAATCATCTCACTATCAACATCCCAACCAAAACTCCATCCATACTTCATCATAACAGCCCCAACAATTCCACATTATCAATTTATACTATTCTTAAACATGAATTTAAACTACACTTAAGTTTATTAATGAAAAATCCAAGAACTACCACTCCAAAAACTTCACAAAACCAACTAATCTCTACATTCACAACAAGCAAGCCTCTCATGAATTATAACAACAAAACTAAACCTAATTACTCAGATAAAGTTAGGGTTTGGAGGGGTTATACCTTCCTTGGAGAGTGGAGAATCAAGTAATTAGCTTGGAATCACCCTTAAAGTCCTTATCCAAGCTTAATCTAAACAAAACTTCAAGAACAAAAATTTTAGTTCTTGAAAAAAACTATTCACCATCTTCTTCCATGATTTTTAGGAAGAGATTGTGAATGATTTAGGAGCTCAAACTTATAGGATATCCATAACTATGCATAAGGAGTCTTAGATAATTACCTTGCAATTTAACAAAGCTTGGAACTAGGATTTGATTTTTCTTTCTTTGGAAAAGAAGAAAAGCCGGGAGATTTGATGAAGGAGATGAAAAATTTTGTGGTTTTGGTGAAAATGAAATGTTTTTGGCTTGGTTGGTTGTTTTTTTTATTTGTTTTGTTTTGTTTTCTTACCTTTACCATGGTAACTTTTGTGTGGTTCTAATTCAACCAACAACACACTTGCTTTGGTCATGCTTATGTCACCATGTGATGTCACCCTTCCACCTTTGTCCTCTTCTCATTGGTTTGATGACATCATCCCCACTAATCTCTTTGATTAGCTTCTAATTACTTGGCTAATGACCGCTGATCTGTTATACGGTTCGCTTAACTTTCGTTTTCGTTTATCGTTTGAGGGATCATACCCGGGACCTTATTACTTGGGTTCCCTTAACCTTTTTCAATACATTATATTCTTCTTATGATCCTCTCTTACAATCTTTGAATTTAAATCCTTTTTATCCTGTTACCTTATACTCAATTCTTTCGATATCTGGTGGATTTTCGGGAAAAATCAAAAGGTTCAAATTTGGATTATGACGATCTTTACATACACTTATATATCATATAGAGTACCAATAAAATCTCAGAATATCCATAAAAGAACCCCTACATAGTGTGGCATGAAAAGTTTTCTTATTCAGCAATATCAGCAAAAACACTATTCATAAGGGTTACAAAAAGTTCAAAATTTTGAGGTTATTACAATCAGAGTATTTCTCCAGTAATCAGAGAATGTGAAAAGTCACCAAGAAAAATTTATTTGCTTTTCTAATGCATATTACTTAATACCAGCAATGCACTTGGGTCTTCCCTTCCACATTTTTACTCTAGATCTCAAAGAAGTATCTGACTTCAATTTTCTTTTCTTTTCTTTTTCTTTTCTTCAGATAAGTGAGGCTTATCAAGCATGTGGTTCATCCTTAAGATTTACTGACATCATAATTTGACAGATGAGAAGCAAGAATCTAGTTTGTGACTTAGTAATAAGATACACAAAGTAAATTTGACTAAGCTCTAAATCAGAATTTGCTTGTGTTAATGAGTTTCCACATAAACAACTAATTCAAACATGGGATTTCTAGTATGTTAAAGACTACTAGGTCAGCATCTAGCACAGTTATCCTCATTGGATTTAATAGTCACAGAATATTCAAAACACTATCAGAGTATATAGAATCACATCAGATAACAATCAACATTTAATATATTAAAATTTAAGCACAGATTTCATGTAGATAAGACAATTTGTAAACACTGATCATAAAGTCTGATGCATAAGAACAAAAACTAAGCAGATTTAGAGAAAGAACCTGAAACCATTCCAAGTTTATTTACCAGTCTGGTAAAAGTAGCTTCATTGAGTGGTTTTGTGAAGATATCTATAACACCCCCAAATTCGGGGTCGGGGATTCGGGTTGTCACGAGTTCCATTTCCCTTATCAATACTTAATCTTAACAGTCAACCAACTCTGCGTACTGTGACCCCACAATATACACACACACCCCACAAGTTATAGTCTCAGAGATGAATACCAAAAATAACATAAGTCATTTTATTCCACAATTATAGGCCATTTCACCTTAAAAAGGGTTTCTGATTAATTTACATATTCCTTGCCATTATTATAATTCATATAGATACATAAGTCTAGAACACCAAAAGTTGAAAGCCTAGCCTATTGGTAATTCCTACCTCAGCTACTGCGGCATCAACGCCTCCAGAAAACTGTGGAACGTTTCCTAACCGCTTGCGAATTGGGAGCTTGGTCCTGTTCATCTTGTCTATCTGTTGTTGTGTGATGAAAGAAGAAAGCAAGGGTGAGCAACAAGCCCACCGAAATAATATGTATTATAATTAACAATATATGAGCATTCTCATAGTACTCATGAAAGTCTTGGTCAAGAAGAAATGAACCAAGTTTGTTATTTTAATGCGACAAAGTCGCAAAATATTCAGTATATATATACATATATACTTCTCAAATCTTTGAAATCCTCCGACATGTGTAATATACACAGAGTTCCAGTTTATAACTGTATAAAATATCGTTGCAAGGTGATCTCATATATCTAACCTTGTCTCAACGTTTTTCTGAAAATCTTTGTCATGCATAAGATAATCATTTAGTAGATATAAGTTGAAAAGATGAAGTTATAAGCTACTCCAATATACTTATATCTTTTCCGAATACTACTTGAACTACCACCGTTCAAGTTATAATTAGTTTCAAAAGTTCATCACACAGATGAGACTACAAGATAAGACTTGAATAGATTCAATCTTTGAAATATCGTTATAAATAATGAAGTTATGAGATACTTCATTAAGTCCCGATATATATACACCTATATATATATATACATTTCATACACTCCTTGAAAACCTCTGTTATGAAAATTATAAACAGAGTTGTAATATCCAATGAATTTGGAAAGGAGAAAACCTTGGCATAAACCTGATATCTTGCTGATCAGGCAAAGATACCAATAATTAACCTTTTCTACTAGTAGATGGACGAATTCCCTACTGGTCATCACTCTGGCCGCAATTGGACCTTATGCTGGACTGCCACTCAGCCACTTACGCATTTGATGGACTCCCACTGAGCCACTTACACTTTCATGGACGCCCGCTGAGCCCATGTTGCTTATGCCGACTCAAATAGATGAACTTACTTCCCGAACGATGGGCAAGTAATCAAGATGTTTTCTCAAAACAGCAACCTCGTTGCGAATGTAAAATACACCATTGAGCCGGATCCCTCAGGTTTTGAGCGAGTATTTAAATCCCCTTCGAAAGGAAGATCTTAAATATAAAAATGAGTTTTGGGATCCGCTCTAACTTTTAAAAATCATTTTGAAGACTCGAAAACATTTTTAAGAATGTTTGGAGTAATGCTGATTTAATGAAATAAATCAGTCCCGATATATTAGAAAATATCTGAATATTATTATTTAAATAATATTCCCAAAAGGATAATCCTTATAAAAATAATTGAAGTAGAAGTTTTAAAACTTATACTTGAAATGAATAATAAATAACCAAAGATATACGATCTTTATTTAAAAAATCAAAAATAAGTTTGATTATCAAAATATTATTCTTTAATAAAATAAAGAATATTATTTAATAAAATAAGCGGAGTCATAAGTCCTCGAATGAATATTCAAAATAATATTCATTAAATAAAATAAACGGAATCATAAGAGCTCGAATGAATATTCAAACTAATATTTATTAATTAAAATAAAGTTATCGAATAAACCTTATTCGATTAATGGTTTTGAAAACTATTCATATATATATATATATTATACTCGGGAACATCGACTCCCGGTTTAGAAAAATGTTCACCTTTGGGTCCCCTATACTAAGGGTATACGCAACTACTGCTTATCTCTAGCATAGGTATTATGCAACTTATAAGCAATTGAATCAACAATTAGATATCAAGATTACGAAATAGACATGCATATATACCAAATCAGCATGCTCCAGTATATCGCAAAATTTGCTAATAACAATCATGCACTTATCACAAGATAATGCATATACATATATTTACATCACAACAATAGTATAACGGGTAGAAAAGTTTCCTGAGTGTTCCCGGTTAGACTTAAGCTTAGAGTGGGTCCGATAACCTATGAACAACAACATAAGTCGGAATTAAACCACGGTCGCTTAAGAAACTAGACTTTAACCAATTGAACCCTAACGTTTGCTTATGGTCACTTCTACGCTTAACGAATCACATAAGTCGTTCGAGTACCCTTGGCTCAACCATTTTTAATAAATTAACCATTAAGAATTTTAAGGCGATTCTTTTGCGAGTACCCTACCAACTGTCTAATACACTTTACATAATTGTTTCATACTCCAATTATTCATTTAAGGGTCTTAACCAAGGTTTCAAAGTAAGGCAAGGGGTAATGGTTCGTTCGCGAAAAGCCGTTACTTAAAACGGTCATTTCTCCTAAACCGTACATCGGATTCAAGCGATCCACATATCAAAACGAAGCTTACGACACGCTCTAGCTAAACATGGCAATGTGACAGATTTTTTATTGATTATTATGTCCTGAACACTAAGAACAAGCAGTTGAATAAAAATGGGCATTACGACGGCTATATTTACTAGTTTTCCAAGTTTCTCACTACACCAAAACCTCACCAAACAACCCACAATCATTAACACATCAAAACCTCAACTAAATAATACTATACCGGTCCTTATTCTTCAGTTTCTTCATCTCAACCAACCACAATCAAGTTTTATTAACTATAACAAGATTCATTCACCAATACACTCCAAATCCAAATCAAACTACTAATAATCAAAGGTCATGCTTCTCATTTAGAAAACCAACCATCAAAATCACTAATAATCAAAGTAAAGGATAGGGTTTGAAGTTTATACCTTCCTTGGGAGGTGTTAAGTTGCTAGGAAGCCTTAGGGAGCCTCCTACAAGCTTGATCTTTCCAAAAAAATCAAGAACACAAAGTTAGGCTTTGAAGTTTCTAAAAGTCCGATTGAAAGAACTGTAAAAATTAGGGTCTTACCATGCTTATTTGGATGAGACTTGTGCACAAGAGTTGTAGGACATCTCAATACCTTTCCAACGAGCTATAGAACACAACATTTGAGTGAGAAATGAAGGAGATACAGCAGTTTTAATGTGCTGGTTCTGTTTTGGCCGAGAGCAATGGAAATGGGGGAGGAAGATGAGAGCTTGTGTTGACTTGAACTTGTGGTGGAAATGAAATGATTTTAGGATATTTACTTGACTAGTTATTCTGTTTAAATTAGTAGAAAGTGATATAAGCATGGTGATGTCATCAAGCTTACAAAATCCTTGCCACTTGTCTCATCCTTATGGTGGAAGCATCTTTTTAAGCTTAATCCTTATATTAAGATATTAACTAAGTGCATTAATCTTGCACTAATTGACCCTCCTCCTTGCCTCTTGCATTACTTAGTCGTTTAATTATTTTACGACTCGTTTATTGTTCATTCTCGTTGATCGTTTGAGGGATCATACCCGGGATCTTATTACTTGGGTTCCCCTAAACCTTTCTCAATATTTTATATTCCTTTTATGATCGTCTCTTATGATCCTTGAATTAAAATCCTTTTAATGATGTTACCTTATACTCAATTCTTTCAGTATCTGGTGGATTTTCGGGAAAAAATCAAAGTGTCCGTATTTGGATTCTGACGATCTTTACATACACTTATATATCATAAAGAGTACTAATAAGACCTCAGAATATCAATAAAAGAACTGCTACATTGTGTGGCATGAAAAGTTTTCTTATTCAGCATAATCAGCAAAATCACTATTCATAAGGTTTACAAAAAGTCCAAAATTTTTTGGGGTTATTACAATATCTGATAGTTGTTATTCAGTTGGAACAAAATGCATTTCCACTGTACCTTCCATTACATGTTCTCTTATGAAATGGTACCTAATGCTGATGTGCTTTGTCATTGAGTGTTGAACTGGATTACCTGTCATAGCAATAGCACTTTGATTATCAGAGTAAATGGGTATATTAGAAAATTCTAACCCATAGTCTAGTAACTGATTCTTCATCCAAAGAATCTGTGCACAACAGCTTCCTGCAGCAATATATTCTGTTTCTGCAGTTGATGGGGAAATTGATTTATGTTTCTTGCTAAACCAAGATACTAATCTGCCTCCAAGAAATTGGCAGCTTCCACTAGTGCTTTTCCTGTCTATTTTGCATCCTGTAAAATCTGCATCTGAGTAACCTATTAGCTTAAAATCTGATTCTCTAGGATACCACAATCCTAGATCAGCTGTACCCTTGAGGTACTTGAAAATTCTTGTCACAGCTATTAGATGAGGTTCTCTTGGATCAGCCTGAAATCTTGCACAAAGACAGGTAGCATACATGATATCAGGTCTACTTGCAGTTAAATAGAGTAAAGATCCAATCATACCTCTGTACTTAGTAATATCTACTGATGAACCAGTATCTTTATCTAACTTGGTTGTAGTGGCCATGAGAGTTGAAGCAGTAGAACTATCTTGCATTCCAAATTTCTTGAGTAGATTTCTGGTGTACTTGGATTGACTGATGAAAGTACCATCTTCAGTTTGTTTGACTTGAAGTCCCAGAAAATAACTCAACTCTCCCATCATACTCATTTGATATCTTGACTGCATTAGCTTGGAAAATCTTTCACAAAGCTTTGTATTTGTAGAACCAAAAATGATATCATCAACATATATCTGTACCAGAAGTAAGTCCATTCCATGGTTGAGGTAGAATAAAGTCTTGTCAATTGTGCCTCTATTAAATCCACTTTCCATAAGAAATTGAGCTAAAGTCTCATACCATGCTCTTGGAGCTTTCTTAAGGCCATAAAGTGCTTTGTCAAGCCTGTAGACATAATTGGGAAATTTAGGATCTACAAAGCCTGGAGGTTGTTCAACATATACCTCTTCCTCCAATTCTCCATTGAGAAAAGCACTTTACACATCCATTTGAAAGACTTTGAACTTTTTGTGAGCAGCATAAGCCAAAAAGATTCTTATGGCTTCCAATCTAGCAACTGGTGCAAATGTTTTATCATAATCAATACCCTCCTGTTGAGAGTAGCCTTTAGCAACCAGCCTTGCTTTATTCCTTGTAATTATGCCATCACTGTCAGTTTTGTTTCTGAACACCCATTTAGTACCAACAATAGATATGTTCTTTGGTCTTGGCACTAAGGTCCAGACTTTATTTCTTTCAAATTCATTTAACTCTTCCTGCATTATTTGCACCCAATCAGCATCTTGAAGAGCTTCATCCACTTTCTTTGGTTCAGACTGAGATAGAAAGGAATGATAGAGACATTCATTTGATGTTGTAGTTCTATTTATGACACCTGCTTTAGGATCTCCAATTATTAAGTCAGGTGTATGTGCCTTAGTCCACTTCCTTGCAAATGGAAGTTGTTCTCTAGAACTGGATCCTCCCCCATGATCCATGCTGTCTCCATCAGCATTTTCTGATGCTCCCCATGTAGTTATGCTCTCTGAGACTTCAGAAATTGAGTTGGATTAATCAGGATTTGAAGAATCAGAGTTTCCAGAATTATCAGAATTTGGCTCATCATAACTTGATGAATCAGAACTTGAAGAGCCAGTGACAGGTTCTGATGCTTCTTGAGAGTCTTGAGTTGTGGTAGGATCTTCAATTTGCTCCCCCTGGACAGGTGCAATTCCCTTTGGAGTAGTTACCACAGTTTCAATGATATCATAATTTATCCCGTCAGAACTTACATGATCAGAATTTAAGTCATCAGAACTTGCAGAATCAGAATTTAAATCTTCATTTTCAAATCTCAACTGATCGTGATCATTGAAATCTTCAAGTCCAGTAATCTTCTTATCATCAAAAGACACATTGATAGATTCCATGATAACCCTTGTTCTTAAATTGTAGACTCTGAAGGCATTTATGGAAAGTGGATATCCAACAAAAATTCCTTCATCAGCTTTTAGATCAAATTTTGACAGCTGTTTAGGATGAGTCTTAAGAACAAAACACTTGCATCCAAATACATGAAAATACTTCAGATTTGGATTCTTTTTCTTTACCATCTCATATGGTCTTTTTTCATGCTTGTTTATGAGTGTCGCATTCTGTGTGAAATAAGCAGTCTACACAGCTGCAGCCCAAAAGTAGGTTGGCAGCTTTGCTTCATCAAGCATAGTTCATGCAGCTTCAATGAGAGTCTTGTTCTTTCTTTATACAACTCCATTTTGCTGTGGAGTTCCAGGTGCAGAAAATTCCTGTTTAATTCCATGCTCTTCGCAGAACTCTTCCATGATTGAATTCTTGAACTCAGTGCCATTATCACTCCTTATGATTTTAACAGAATCTTTGACCAATTTATCCAGTTGTTTGACATGATCAGTTAGAGTTGATGCAGTTTCAGACTTCTTGTGCAAGAAATACACCCAAGTGTATCTTGTGAACTCATCCACTATAACCATAACATATTTCTTCTTTGCAATAGACATGACATTGACTGGACCAAATAGATCAACATGCAGTAGGTGATAAGGCTCAATAATTGAGGATTCAGTTTTGCTCTTAAATGAAGATTTTCTTTATTTTGCCTTTTAATACGAATCACAAAGGCCATCAGGAGCAAATGCTGACTTTGGCAGTCCTCTCACAAGATCTTTCTTTACAAGTTCATTTATGTTGTTGAAATTTAAATGAGAGAGTTTCTTGTGCCAATTCCAGCTTTCTTCAATTGATGCTCTACTCAACAGGCAGATTGCAGAACCATCAGAGTTTGTTGAAAGTCTGGCTTCATAAATGCTACCATGCATGTAACCTTTCAGAACCAATTTGTCTGTAGAATTGCTTACAACTTCACAGTGTTCTTCAAAGAAATCCACCTGATAACCTCTGTCACAGATTTTACTCACACTTAGCAGATTGTGTTTAAGTCCTGAGACAAGAGCTACTGATTCAATGATGACATTCCCAAGATTGATCTTGCCATATCTCAGAGTTTTTGCCATGTTTCCATATCCATAAGAAACTCCTGGGCCAGCTTTCTCCACAAAGTCTGATAGCAGGGCTTTATTTCCAGTCATATGTCCTGAACATCCACTGTCAAGAACTAGGATGTTTTTCCTGTTGCCCTGCAATCAAAAATACCACTAATGGTTAGTTTTAAGGACCCAGACTTGCTTGGATCCTTTGGCCTTATTAAGTTTATTAGCATTTGCAGCGGATTTAATTTCAGAGTTTATGCTAACTTTCTTTAAAGAATGTTTTATTTGATAATAATCATAGTACAAACTATGATATTCCTTACAAGTATAAATGAAATGCCATAAACTACCACAATGAAAACAAGGATTTTGTGGCTTAAACCTAACAGACTGACTCTTAACTCCTGATTTAGGAGGTAAAGAGTTTATATCCTTATTTTTCCTGCAAAAATAAGCGAAATGGTTAGAGTTTCCACAGTTATAACATTTCTTTCTATGAGCATTAGGAACAGGAATATAATTATTGCTTTTATTCACACCTTCCTTTCCATTCCTATTTTTCCTAGCTTCCTTGACCTTGTTTACATTTCTGATCTCTTTCAGCTTATACTTAAGCTGCTTCTTTGTCATTAAGCCTATGTTAACTTCAGCTTGTTTATCCTGTTTTAATTTGTCAGAAGTAGACTTTTCTTTGACTTCTGTCCTAGACTCTTTCATCTTTTCAGAATCAGACTTTACAGTTTTAGGTATAAACTTAACAGGATTTACCTTTCGCTTAACAGTCTGTTTAACAACTATTGGCTCAATTTAAATAGTTCCTTTTTCACTTTTATCATCTCCATAACCTAAGCCCTCTTTCCAATTTCCACTACTTAGCAAATTTTGAGTTGTTATGCCAGAGTTAGTCCAAGTTCTGATAATCTCTCTTTCCTTTTCTAACTCAGTTTTTAGAGATTCATTCATTTTTAGCACTTCATCTCTAACATAAAAAGCATCATCTCTATCTTTCTAAGTTTGATGGAACATAACTAACTTTTTTTCTAAATAATCATTCCTTTTCTTAAAAGCAAGATTTTCAGAAGTTAATCTTTCACATGTTAAAGTTTGATCTCTATAACTAATAAACATGGTTTTAAGATATTATCTCAACTCATTAATATCATCAGTATGAAAGGCATAAGTTGTTTGAGGTACCTTAAGTTCAGCAGTGTCAGTACTGCTATCAGCATTTGCCATCAAGGCATAGTTCACCTCATCTTCAGAATCTGAAGTGTCTGTCCAGCTTTTCTTCTTTGTGACAAGTGCCTTGCCTTTGTCACATTTTCCTTTCTTGCAGTCAGGAAATATGTGGCCTTTCTCACCAAAATTGTAACATTTAACATTTGAGTTGTCTCCTCTATCAGACTTTCCTCCTTTTCCTTCCGACTTTCTGAAACCTTTCTTATCAGAACTTCTACCTTTCCTGGAAAACTTCTTGCCCTTTCTGAATTTCCTGTAGGCAATCTTTGTGATATCCTTCACCATAAGAGCACATAGTTGCATCATCTCATCATCAGCATCTATTCAGGTAAACTTTCAGTTTCTGAATCATCATCATCAGAATTTGATGACTCTGAATCATACTTTATGATAAGAGCCTTTCCTTTGCTCCTTTTTGAGGCAGCAACTTTAGAAGATTCCTCCTCAACATTAAGAGCAACTGTCCTTGACTTTCTTCCATGCCTCTTGCTCCTTTGATCCATCTCAAGTTCTTGAGTCTTGAGCATACCATAGATTTCATCAAGAGTAGTCTTAGCAAGGTCATAGTTGTCCCTTATGGTAGTAGACTTCAAATCCCAATTTTCAGGAAGAGCTAAAAGGAATTTTAGATTTGAATCTTCAAGATCATATTCCTTGTCCACTAGTGACAGATCATTCAAGAGTTTGACAAACCTGTCATATAATTCAGTTAATGACTCATCAGCTTTTGAGTCAAAGTACTCATACTCTTGAGTGAGTATAGTCCTCCTCTTCTTCTTGATTGCATCAGTTCCCTGGCACCTTATTTCCAAAGCATCCCATATCTCCTTTGCAGTCTTGCAATTAATTACCCTGTTTGACATGACATTATCAATGGCACTATGCAGCAAATGCCTTACCCTTGCATCCTTGGCAGTAGATGAGATATCTTCAGCTGTGTACTCACTTTTCTCCTTGGGTATGGTCTTTGCTGGTTGATCAGAAACTACAACAGAGAGCTTGGTAGGCATATGTGGTCCTTCATTAATTCTGTCAAGGTATTATAGATCTGTAACTTCCAGAAATATAACCATCTTCACTTTCCATATGGGATACTCAGAAGTCTCAGTATTGGAACCCTAATAGTCTCATATCGACTATGAGTTTGGGTGTTTTGAGTTTCTTGAGTTTTGGTGGGCTTGGTTGGAGTTTGTGTTTCTTCAGACATGATTGTTTGGATCTTTACTGTATGTGTGTTAACAGAATAGCTTTGATACCACTTGTTAGGTCACACAACACTGTAGAAGGGGGTTGAATACAGTGTTTACACAATCAAATTGATTTAACACAAGTATGTGACAAATATCAAGTATGTTGAATAAACTCTGTTACAATAAGAACTGTTGTCCTCTCTCAGTGATAAACAAATATCACTAAGAGCTGCTAGGTTACTATGTAATCTTCTCGATAATGATAACACATATAGTGTAAACCCTAAGCTGTGTTTATATACTACATAGTTACAAGATATATTCTAATTGATATGGAATATAATTCTGTCTCCTAAAATATATCAATCAGATATCTTCTACAAGTCTTTCAGTCCTCTAACTCTTTCCATGCATATCTTCTTTTGTTTTAGTCTCGATCTTCTACTGCAAATTAGCTTCCTTCCTTAACTATAAGTCCTTCCGTACTTAAGTTCTGATATGACCTTCAGTCCTGATATTATATTCTGACTTCCAGTAAGTTCTGATTTTAGTAAGTCTTGATATTTCCTGTTAGTTAAGATCTGAAAACTAAATATGAAACATATTAGACATGACATCTCAAATATATCTAACAAACTATATGCAAAATATGTAACTATATGAACTAAAAACTATCATGAATATGCAACTATATGAGACTCACACAAAAACATATTCTTTCAACTACTACCCCCAAACTTAACATATTCACTATCCTTGGTAAAGGTAATAGTAAGGAATTCAGACATACATAATCAAAATCAGGCTCCTCACCCTCAACGGCTGGAGTGTTAGGTGTGTCCGGAGGTGGATACACAGAATCCTCACCAAAAACTGGCCACTGAATATCAACACCGGTGGCTCTAAAAGCTGTCCCAAATGCTTGGGTGAGATCACGTGCGAACCTGCTGTGGATGTCTTGCATCACATCCATCCTCCTCGCCAAACGCCTGTACTGCGTCATGCTCATTCCAGCTCCCATATCAGCTCCTTCCTCCTCCTCATGTGCCTGCTGCGATGGCCCTGCCTCATCTCCTAGCTGAGATCTCCATGCAGTCATGCTCGCCTGAGTGGCCCCAGCAGCTGGCCTCCCACCAGGTAGGTGGTCAAAAGTATAACCAAGCCCCTTCAGATCGGGCTTGCCTCCATCCCATTCTTGCATTATAGCCAAAGTAGTGCTGTCAATAGGAGCACTCGAGATCTGCAACTGCTCGTGTTCGGGCCAATGAACACCAACGGCCACGCACAGCTTCGTCACCATGGACGCATACGGAATAGACCCCCTCGTACTCTCCCTCAAGAACTTCAGAATCCCCTGATAAATCACCATCCCCAAATCTATATAATCGCCTTGAAGAATGACCCATAACAATCGTGCACGCTACACAGTAATCTCATGCACATGCGAAGATGGCATTATATTAGCACATATAAAAGCGTTCCATGCACGGAAAACCTGTTCATTCTGGAAGCCGGGAACGTAGAATACTCGGTTGTGCCCCTCTTGATCTTCCCGTGAGTATCAGGCTAGCATAGAGTAGCAACAATAAGATCCATATCAAAGTCCTCTAGAGTCTTATCATTCCAGGTGTCCTGCCCGGGCTTCCTCGCGGGCTGCTCAATCGCAGTCCTGATAGCCTCTGCACTATACTCCACCGTCCTCCCTCGAACCACCGTGAAGCCATTCTTCTCGGCCTTTGCATTCGCATAAAACTCCCGCACAACACTCATAGGTACAGCAGCGGGTTCCTCATAAAAAGAAACCCATCCCATCTCAAGAATCATCTCCAACAGCTGACCATCCTTCCCTGATGGCAGAAAACCTCGCTCCTTGATGATTGGCTTCGAAAGAAGCCTAATATACTCTGCTCCATCCTCGGGAGAAGAAAACCTTGGCCTTACACCACCCACACTTGATGAATCGGTGGTGCTGATGTCGACTTGTGTTCTTTGTCTCTTGGGTGCCATTGGAAGTGAGTAGAGAGAATAAGATTTATGTTTGAGAGATAATTTGTGTTTGAGAATTTATGAATTGGTGAAGAAGTTTGTGTATGAAGTGTATGTATATATAGGTGGTGAAAAGAGAATAATATATGGAATATAAGTGGGATTTAATAATGGGAATAATGGGAGTAATGGGTTTGATTTGGAGAGGGAATTATGGGATGTGGGGGAGTAAAATTCGCTTGGGAATTGATTTTGGAACAAAATTCCCGTTTTTCCCCCCTTAACTGCCTTTTATTTTTTTTGAGTCGGGACATGGCGCGGGGGCGCGCTGATACAGCGCGGGCGCGCGCTACTTCTGCCAAATCGGTGCAGCCGCGCGCTAGGATAGCGCGGGCGTGCCAAGCTTCTGAAGTGAGCCCTGAATTTTTTCTTTTTCTGATTTTTTTGTGATTTTCTCTTTTCTTCTTGCTTCCTCTACTTACTAATGTACAACAAACTTGGGTTGCCTCCCAAGAAGCGCTTGCTTTACGTCATTAGCTTGACGTAGAACTTGAGATCAAATGGACAATAAAACGGTACTAACCACCTCGCGGTTTGCCGTGTCACCATAGTAATGCTTTAACCTCTGTCCATTGACCTTGAATGCTTGTCCCAGATCATTCTCGAAAATCTCCACCGCTCCATGTGGAAATACAGTTTTGATTATGAAGGGCCCTGACCACCTTGACTTCAACTTTCCACGAAAAAGATTGAGACGGGAGTTGAACAAGAGAACTTGTTGCCTCGGCACAAATGATTTGAGCACTAGACCTCGATCGTGCCACCTCTTGACTTTCTCCTTATACATTTAATTGTTCTCATAAGCTTGAAGTCGAAACTCGTCGAGTTCATTCAACTAAAGGATCCTCTTCTTTCCAGCCGCATCCAAGTCAAGAATCAATTTCTTCAAAGCCCAATACGCCTTATGCTCTAGCTCCACCGGTAAATGACACCCCTTAGCATAAACCAACTGATACGGTGACATCCCTAGCGGAGTCTTGTATGTTGTTCTATAAGCCCAAACAGCTTCATCAAGCTTCAAAGACCAATCTTTCCTCGACGGACACACAACTTTCTCTAAAATACGCTTGATCTCTCTGTTAGACACCTCAGCTTGACCATTTGTCTGAGGATGATAAGTTGTGGCAATGCGATGATTCATATTATACCTTCTCATCATAGCAGTGAACTTGTGATTGTAAAAATGCGACCCCTCATCATTAATTATGACTCTTGGAGTTCCAAACCTTGTGAATATCTGCTTGTGAAGAAAATTAAGCTCCACTTTCGCATCGTTCGTTGGTAATGCCTTAACTTCCACCCATTTCGACACATAATCAACCGCCAACAAGATATACTGATCATTACAAGATGAGACAAATGGCCCCATGAAGTCGATTCCCCAAACATCGAAGACTTCGACCTCTAGAAGCACATTAAGAGGCATCTCATCCCTTTTAGATATATTACCCACACGTTGACATCGATCACATTTCAAGACGAACTGGTGAGCATCTTTAAATAAGGTCAGCCAAAAGAAACCTGCTTGAAGAACACGGGCTGCTGTCTTTTCTCCACCATAATGTCCTCCATAAGCCGTTGAGTGGCAATCTCGTAAGATCCCCCCCCCGTTTCGCTGTAAGGAATACATCTTCTGATGATCTGGTCAGCTCCTTGTTGAAAAAGAAACGGCTCATCCCACATATACCACTTTACTTCATGTAGAAACTTCTTCCTCTGAGCGAAAGATAAGTCAGGAGGCATGATATTACTCACAAGGTAGTTCACAATGTCTGTAAACCACGGTTCTTCTTCTTGCACTCAAAACAGCTGCTCGTCGGGAAAAGACTCATTTATCAATATCTTATCCAATGAAGTAGCATTAGGATTTTCTAAGCGCGAGAGAAGATCAGCGACTTGATTTTCAGTTCCCTTTCTATCCTTGATCTCTAGTTCAAATTCTTGAAGCAAAAGAACCCATCTAATTAATCTAGGCTTCGAGTCCTTCTTCGAGACGATATATAGAATTGCTGCATGATCAGTAAAAACTGTCACCTTAGTCCCAAGTAGATATGATCGAAATTTCTCAAAACCATAGACGATAGCCAAAAGTTCTTTCTCAGTAGTGGTGTAATTCAGTTAAGCACCATTAAGAGTCTTACTAGCATAGTAGACTACATGAAATATGTTGTTCTTCCTCTGTCCAAGAACTGCTCCAACTGCATAGTCACTTGCATTGCACATCATCTCAAAAGGTTCATTCCAATCAGGTGCAGTTATGACCGGTGCCATGATTAAACTCTTCTTCAATGTGTCAAAAGATGCAAGGCACTCGTCATCAAACTTGAAGGGACATCTTTCTCTAGCAAACTGCACAATGGCTTTGAAATCTTAGAGAAGTCTTTGATGAAACGCCTATAGAAACCCGCATGACCAAGAAAACTGTGAATTCCCTTAACAGAAATAGGTGGAGGAAGATTCTCAATGACCCCCACCTTGGCCTTGTCCACCTCTAGACCTTTACTAGAAACCATGTGCCCGAGAAAAATGCCCTGACACACCATAAAGTGACATTTCTCCCAATTGAGAACCAGATTGGTCTCAACACACCTCTTAAGAAAGTGTCCAAGATTTTGCAAGCAGAATAGCCAAATACAGAGAAGTCGTCCATGAACACCTCCACATTCTGGCTAATCATATCAGACAAGATGGCCATTATACATCTCTGAAATGTAGCTGGCGCACCACACAGACCAAAAGAAACTCGTCGGAATGCAAAAGTGCCGAAAGGACATGTGAATGTAGTCTTCTCCTGGTCTTCTGGAGCGATACAAATCTGATTATATCCCGAATAGCCATCCAAAAGACAATAGTAATCATGCCCGGCCAATCTATCAAGCATCTGATCAATAAAAGGAAGAGGGAAGTGATCTTTCCTTGTAGCCTTGTTCAGCTTCCTATAATCCATGCAAACTCTCCACCCTGTGACTGTTCATGTCGGAATAAGCTCATTCTTCTCATTTGCTACCATAGTAATACCACCTTTCTTTGGCACACATTGAACCAGACTTACCCATGAACTGTCAGAAATAGGGTAGATGATCCCTGCATCTAGCCATTTGAGAATTTCCTTCTTCACAACCTCTTTCATGATCGGATTTAGCCTTCTCTGTTGCTCAACAATAGGCTTGCTTCCTTCCTCTAACAGAATTTTATGCATACAATAAGAAGGGTTGATTCCCTTGATATCTGCTATAGTCCAACCAATTGCCGATTTGAACTCTCTCAGAATCCTCAAAAGCTTTTCCTCATCACTACCTGAAAGGTCAGATGCAATAATAACAGGAACAGCAGATGCATTACCTAAAAATGCATACCTTAAATGCTCAGGTAAAGGCTTAAGCTCAAGAGTGGGAGCTTCCTCAATAGATGGCTTGAGGCGTTTAGGAGCTTTGTTCAATTCCTCCATTCCAAGAGATTCAAAAGGCATATCTATCTTCCTCTTCCAGGGAGAAGCATTCAAATATTGCAAGTGCTCGTCGCCCTCGTCATCTTCACTATCTGAATTTCCCAATAATGCTTTCTCTAAGGCATCGGACCTTAGCAATTGATCAAGTTCTGAAGTAACTATAGAATCAACCAATTCCACCTTTAAGCACTCCTCATTTTCCGTAGGAAATTTCATAACATTGAACACATTAAAAGTTACATCCTGATCCAGCACTCACATCATAAGCTCACCCTTCTACACATTTATCAAGGTTCGGCTAGTTGCCAAGAAAGGTCTTCCCAAGATTATGTGAATCTTCTTATCCTCCTCGCAATCAAGAATTATGAAATCAGCAGGGAAGAGGATTTTATCAACCTTGACCAAGACATCCTCCACAATACCTCGCAGATATGTAATAGAATGGTCAGCTAATTTCAAGGTCATATAAGTCGGTTTTGGATCAGGGAAGTCCAACTGCTTGAAGATTGATAATGACATTAGATTAATGCTAGCTCCCAAGTCACATAAGCATCTGTCAAAAGACACTTTTCCAATAGTACACGGAATAGTGAAGCTTCCTGGATCTTTAAGCTTCAGAGGCAACTTCTGTTGCAGCACAGCACTGCATTCCTCCGTGAGAGCAACGGTCTCTAAGTCATCAAGCTTCACCTTTCTAGAGAGAATGCCTTTTATGAATTTCGCGTAACTAGGCATCTGTTCAAGAGCTTCAACGAAAGGTATGTTAATGTGAAGTTTCTTGAACACCTCCAGAAACTTCACAAACTGCTTATCCGGTTTCTTCTTCTGCAGCCTCTTAGGAAAAAAAGTGGAGGATAGATCTGTTTCTCCCCTGTATTACCTTCAGGAGGAGTGTGCTCAACAATAGTCTTCCTTGGTTCCACTTCTACTACCTGCTACTCTACTTCTTTCTCAGCCTCAGCTTCTTCAGTCAACACTTGAGTTTGTTCGGGATTCGCAACCTTTCCAGACCTTAAAGTGATTGCATTTACCTGCTCATTAGCTTCCCTCTTTCCTGGCACTTCAGTGTCACTGGGTAGTGTACCAGGCTGACGATTAAGCAAGGAATTGGCAATTTGCCCAATTTGATTTTCCAAGGCCTTGATAGAAACGACTTGACTCTTGCACATAAGTTTTAACTCCTCTAATTCAGATTTTTCATTGGCTTGTTACAGCTGGAGTTGTTGTCTTGGTGCATACTACGGTTGCTGAAAACCAGGGGGGTTGTACTGCTTAGCTGGATACTGCTAATAAGGCTGTTGAACCGCATTCTGAGTGTTGCTCCAACTGAAATTAGGATGATTGCAGTTGTTCGGATGATAAATGGCTGGCACAGGTTGCTACGAACGCTGAAAGTTGCTCACGAACTGAGCTGATTCACTAGAAATTGCACACTGATTAGTCTCATGGGCACCAACGCAAAGCTCACAGACACTAGCAATTTGATTAACCCCATAGTTAGCCAAAGTGTCCACCTTCATCGTCAAAGCCTTAAGTTGGGCAGCTATAGCAGTTGCTGCATCCAACTCCAGAATTCCTGCTACCTTTCCCTGAGTCAGTCTCTGGGAAGGATTCCGGTACTCATTAGCAGCCATCAGTTCAATAAGTTCATAAGCTTCATCGTAGCTTTTAGCCCACAAGGCTCCTCCTGATGCTGCATCAAGCATAGGTCTAGAAGTAGCACCTAATCCAATATAGAAACAGTTAATAATCATCCAATCAGGAATGCCATGGTGTGGGCACTTCCTTAGCATCTCTTTATATCGATCCCGAGCCTCACATAGAGATTCTCCAGTTTGCTGAGCAAACTGAGTAAGAGCATTCCTGATTACAGCAGTCTTCGCCATAGGGAAGAATTTAGTGAGAAACTTTTGAGCAAGATCTTCCCAAGTGGTGATAGACCCTGCTGATAGAGAATGTAACCAGTACTTAGCTTTGTCCCTCGGAGAGAATGGGAAGAGTCGCAGCTTGATAGCATCTTCAGTCACATCATTGAATATGAAAGTGTCGCAGATCTCGATGAAATCCCTGATGTGCATGTTGGGGTCTTCAGTAGGAGAACCCCCAAACTGAACTGAGTTCTGTATCATCTGAATCGTGTTTGACTTGATCTCAAAAGTGTTAGCCCTGATGGCTGGCCTGATGATGCTTGACTGAATGTCATTAATCTTAGCCTGAGAATAGTCCATCAAAGCCTTAGGATTTTCTGCTTGATCACCCATCTATATTAAAGTTGGTTCCTCAATTTTCTCTTCTTCTTCTACCTTCTTTTCTTCCTCAAAAACTTCCCTTCGAACCACCACAAGTTCTTCCTCGGCTTTATCCAGTGTTCTCTTACGAGTACGCGAACGCGTATACATACACCCTCGCTAGAGTACCTGAAATAATGTAAGGAAATAAATAAGTAACAATGTCCGAGTCAATAAACTTTAACGACCACTGATGGAAAGCACATAAACTATAAATTAACACTACAGTCCCCGACAGCGGCGCCAAAAACTTGTTAGTCACTAAACACGCGCTAATAATTCACGCAAGTATACACGTTCGCAAGTAATATAGAATCTTTTCTAGTTCGTTCCCACAGAGACTGACTTTGGTTAACTAATTAATTAATGCGCTTAAGCAACAATGTATGGTTATTATTCAATGCTAAGACGATAACAAATAGAGGCTGTTTATAACTAAGAATTAAACTTACAATTATAACTAAGAGAATAAAGACAGTTGTATATTATATGAGACAAACATGGGATTCTAACTTCATTAAATATTTCATTCAATAGCCTTATTATTCTTAACCTTAGCATGCAATGATGATGACACTAATCAGATAACACGAAACTGTTAAACGCCAACTTTCGTTGCTCGAATAACATACTACCAGACATCCACAAAAGAGATGGAAGCTGAGTAGACACCAATTATATTGAGACCTTATATGTCTATAGAATTTGATAACATAATGATTTAAGCACAAGTTATCTATCATGATTACATAGGGCAAGTAAGATGGGTAAAATTACCTACGAATCATGCATAACAATAACACATGAACCTATGCTAGCATGGCAAGTTCTAAATCCTTAAATTCACTGTCTCTTCATTAAGAATTAACACGCTATCTTATAAGTTCGCGACTCTTATAAGATAAATAAGCACAACTAATATTAGGTTATCATTCAATCACCACACACTAAGGCATATAAATAATTTAACCAAAGAAATCCATAAATAAATCCGCTAGAACCCCACGATAACGATTAGCCCATAATCGGACTCATTATCAACGTGGGTTCCGATGAAAGCATGATATAATAAACGTAGTCTTTATACATAAATAACAAAACCAAGTACGAAACAAGAGTAAAGGTTCACAAGTAAGAAAATCAGCATCCAAGTTACAACTTAAAACAAAGATTCACAAGTAAAAACAAGATCTTCTTCGTCTTCGTTGAATCCGTGCTAAAATGGTCTTCTTACGGCTCTCCTTGCACTCTGGTACGTCTCTTTTTATGAAAACATTCTTAGTTGAATATATATAGCAGCCCTAATCAATCTGGAAGTCTCCCAATTAAAATTGCATTAGAATCAGGATTCAAAACTTTCGCACCGGCGTGGGCGCGCGCTAATATAGCGCGGGTGCGCTGTCATTCGGGAATCCTGGCGCGACCGCGCGCTAACACAGCACGGGCGCGCCGTCCTTCTTGGGAAAACTTAGATTTCATCATTTTCTTTGCTGCTT
Organism: Apium graveolens; assembly: GCF_009905375.1. NCBI lineage: Eukaryota > Viridiplantae > Streptophyta > Magnoliopsida > Apiales > Apiaceae > Apium > Apium graveolens. Next base: position 18,354,777 of record NC_133655.1, on the reverse strand, counting down.
CGAGCCGGCTTTCCACGAGCTTTTATTCCAACACCACCTTGACACCAAATTAGCACCAAAACAATGCTAATTCACCTGATTACCTAGATAATGCCTGAAATGCAAAAACACTAGAAAACACATTAAAACACTTAACAACTTGAGTACAAATGCATCAATTCAAAGCTTATTAGAGCATAATAAAGTGTCATAAATGCCACTCAACATTATCCATCTGTTTCTCCCGCCCCCGTTGTTTCCTTCTCCTGGTAAATGCTTATGTCGCCTGCTCTTTCTGTTTTGTTTTCGTTTTCTTCTCTTTATATCGCTGCCGGTTTCCGTCATGGCGGCGGTGGTAAGGTTGTATGCTTGATTATGTGCATATATATGTGTATCTGTGTATGCAATTGTGTGTGTGTGTGAGAGAGAGAGAGAGAGTGAGCAGTGTGTGTGGTTGCGCACGGTGGCGCGTGCTGTGGCTGTGCAGAGTGTTGTGCGGCTGCTGGGCTAATTGTTGTTGGGCTTTACATTTGAGCCTTGTTATTGGGCCTCTATAGTTGGGCCAAAAATTGTGCAGTTGGGCTTGATTATTATAAATTTAATTTTTATTTCCTTTTTCTGCAGGAAATTAATGAATAGTATTCGTGAAATGAAATTATTTTTCCGTGCGGAAAATGATACTTTAATCGGTGAAATTTTTATGTTGGAACCCGAATAATCGGGTGCCCCGAAAATTTTTCCGCCGTCCGCGATGAATTTTTACGAGCGGACGGTGGGCGGTGATGATTTTTATCTGAGTCCTAACTATTTAAAACAAATAAAAATGATTTATATAAATTACTTTCGAAAATAAATAAGTAATCGTGTTACGAGTCGTATGGAATTGTGGATTGTGGATGGTTGATTGTTGTGAATATTTTCGTCGACTGTAATCGACGGGTAGGATTATAAATAGAGGAGTCGCCATCAAAATTTTTCTAAAAATTTATTTTAAAATACGAGATACGTACTTTACTATATAAAACGTGTTACCTCTATTTGAATACGGATTATGTGATTACGTGTATAATTATTATACGAGTCGGGTTATCGAATTGGGTTATTAAGATTCGAGGATATCAAGCATATCGGTATAACTGATTAGGGTATTCTGTTATTGTAGATTCCAATCGAGTTTCGTAAGGACCAAATTCAACGTAAAAACTACTAAGGGTTTCCGAAAGCGTTGCAAGGCAAGTACCCTGACCGTTCTTCTTTGGTTCAATATGTATGAATAGACTATTATTTTAATTTCGTAAAGGAACAGAAATGTTTTAAGTACCTTATCCCCTGTAGTTATAAATCACTGTTTTAAACCTATTTTGGGGAAAAGTAACTTCGAGAGGTACCTATCTCGAATGAAAATGATTTGTCAACCGGTTTTACGTGTGCTGTTAAAATAAATGGTTTTGAAGTGAGATAGGTACAAGTGTTTTGAAAACTGGATAAAATGATCAGATATGGTATACATAGGGGCCAGAGTAGGCCTATTGAGGTGGCGTAAGAGGCTAATTCGGTTGCGCGCAATTCATAACCGATTAGTCCAGTAGGTCAGAGACCTAGCTAGTCTCTGAGTTCCGGAACAGGTATATGGGATGGCATTTAGAGTCGTCTAGTGTTGATAACCTGATCAGCTGTCTTCACATATCCGTTACGTATCTGATTTGGCTTTGTGATTCCCGTAAGGATATAAGTAATTGATACAGTGGATTTATAAATGTGAATAGGATGCTAAAATTGGACTCTGGTACTTACACAGCACACTACTGCGTTGTTTCGTTAAATGCATGCTAGTCAGTGATATCAGTTGTCTCAGCTTTTCTTTATATATTGTTGTTCGAAATGATCTACGAATTTCGGATTTCATGTTAATTATAGTTATGTTCCTATCACTGCTTACATTACTGTTTTTATCTTGATATTCATATGTTGGTACTGCTGAGCGATTATGCTCACCCTTGTAACCTGTTACATATATATATCGTAGATGCCTAGAAGATCGATCAGACCCTGGCAGAACCGTGTCTCAACCCCTTCAGGACCCGGCTCCTCAGACGTAGTTAGTATCAGACCATGTGCGGTCTGATGAGTTGCTGAATAAGTTAGTGTGTCAGACTTTTTAAATAGATGGTTTGTAATAATGTGTAGCTTGGATCATACTTGAACCTTGATCGGATCTTGGTTTGGGGTCGTAATAGTTTAATATTAATAACTGGTTGTTGTTTATATTTCTGTTAGGTGTATTTAGTGACGTCAACTCCTGACCCCTGGGTTGAGGCCGTCACAGTTGGTATCAGAGCTACAGGTTCAAGTCCCTGATTCAGGTTAAGGATTGTGCAAAAAAAATGTAGAACTGTGTCTTAAGGTGAGTCAGCAACTCATATAGAGGAGCAAACCCTTAGAGTCAGTCGAGGGTTCCGACGGCGTTACCCTGGCATCTATTAATGTTTTGATAGAACTGTCTTGACCTTGTTGTGTATTTCCTGTATATTTATCTTGTTGGCAGTGGCCTATTGTGATCTCTAGTTCTCCGTCCCGAGAGAACCCATCAGACTCGGACAGTTCCGACTCTGAAAGGACCATTGACGTAATAGGTGGAGAGACTCATTTGCCTCCCCCACCAGTTCCTCCATTTGTACCGAGGGATATCCCTGGACCTAGTACCCATCCTCGCTGGGTACGTAGGTCGGTGTCTGCTATTAGGGACTTTCCTCCCGGTTGTGGTCCCAGTTCTTCCTCTTCGAGACCTCCGGTTCCCCCATATGCCTGTACCGGTACCTCTTCCCCGATTCCCTACCATGTTTACCAAGCGGTGAATAGGTCTTTCATTAGAGAGCAGAGCCCGGAGCTGGCTGCAGAGCTTGACCAGATACCAGTTGGACCTTTTCAGGGCATCCCTGCCCCTTCACCTGATGTGCAGGCACGTGTGCGATCTTTGACCCAGACTACTGTGGAGAGAGCTAGGTCCATCGACCGTTTTATTAGCTCAAAGTTCAGGGCCATTCAGTACCAGGACCTGGTGAACTGGTTGGTGTTTGAGTTAGGTTCCATCGGTGGCAGTGGCAGTGGTTAGACCAGGACCGCAGCAGTAAGATATAGAGCTCAGAGTTGGCTTTCAGGAGTTCTGTAGTTGTTTTCATTATATATGTACATTATGTTGTTGTAGTTGTAGTAGGCGGAGGCTGCTATGACAACCAGTTTTGTTGTGTATTCGGATGGTTTCTTTTTAGTTGGATTTCATTTGTATCAGTTGGATTCTGTTGGTTGTTATATAGTAGCTGCTTTATTATGTTGTTCAGTTTTCATATATACTTGTGTGTTGTTATTATTGTTGTTACTATTATTGTTGCTTCTGTTGCTGGTATTCTAGATTATGATCATTTACTTAGGATGGATCCAATTATCTGAGGATGAGGATATTGTCTTAGTGGCAACATCTCCTGATACATATGTATAAACTGCTTGGAGCAATCCATTTTTCTTATATATGACTGTTATGTTTCAGGAAAATGCCACTAAAGAAGAATTCTCAACCCAACCATGGATCTGCCGGGGATCCTTCCATGAGTGAATTGATAGATTTGTTGCGTCAGCAGTCTACTTCGCTGGCCCAACAGCAACAATAATTCCAACAGCAATAATAACAATTCCATCAACAACAACAACAGCTCATACAACAACAACAACAGCAAATCCAACAACAGCAACTGTAAATCCAACATCAGCATGAGATGAGGGGGATAACCCAAGTTGTTAGTTTTAAGTCTTTCCAGGTTGTGAAACCCCCAGAATTTAAAGGTAAAGTGGATCATGTTGCTGCCAGGATCTGGTTGAAGGAAATGGAGAAGACTTTTGTTCTCAACAAGGTGAGTGAGGAGTTAAAGACAGATTATGCTAGTTATTTTCTGAAGAATGATTCAAACTATTGGTGGGAGTCTACGCGAGCGTTAGAAGGAGAATGTCATATCCCATGGACCCGATTTACAGAACTGTTCTTGGAAAAATATTTTCCGGATTGTCTCCAGAGTCAAATTGAGATGGAGTTTTTAGAGTTGAAGCAAGGAGACAGAAGCGTCACGGAGTATCAATCCAAGTTCATGGATTTGGCTCGTATAGCACCAGAGTATGTGAGTTCGGAAGCTCAGCGAGCGAAGAGGTTTCAACAAGGGTTAAAGCCAAAGATTAGGAGTGGAGTTGTAGCTTTACAACTCAAGACGTATACTTCGGTAGTTCAGGCTTCCTTAGTGATAGAAAGTGACCAGAGATTAGCTGCTAAGGAGCAGGGTGAGAATAAAAGGAAGTTTGAAGGTGGACCTGCTAGGTTAGAACCGGAGGAGTAAGTCAGAAGTTTCAGCGCCGATTTGGAAAAAATAAGGATAGGAAGTTCAGGAGACCGAATTTCCCCCAGGATAGGCCCAGTACTACTTCAGTCAGTTCTACTCCAACAAAGTTTAACAAGCCAGTGATCGACTGCAAGACATGCAGAAAGAAGCATAGTGGTCAATGTAAGGAAAACGCCAACTGTTTAAGTGTGGCCAGAAGGGTCATTATTCCACTGAGTGCAAGTCTGAGACCCAAGGAGTAACCTGTTTTAGTTGCGGCAAAGTGGGGCATATTGCCAGGAATTGCAGATCAGTTACCCAGGGCAGTGTTGGAAGGAGTGTGTCCCAAGGAGCAGCAACAAGTACTGCTAGAGCTAGAACCTTTAAGATGACTAAGAAATCTCCATCTTATGATTCTGATGAAGTTGCAGGTACGCTTTCTCTTAATTCCGTACCTGTTAACGTTTTATTTGATTCGGGAGCGTCCAAATCTTTTATATTCATGAACTGTGTGAGTAAAATGCAATTAATATTAGAAGACTTAAATGAACCTTTGACCATAGAGGTGGCTAATAAAGATAAAGTGCCCCTAAGTCAATTCTGTCCTAAGTGTTCCATAGAGATTTCGGGGCATATCTTCCCTGCCGACCTAATACCTTTTGAGTTAGGAGAATTCGATATTATTTTAGGCATGGATTGGTTATCCCTGTATAAGGCAAATATTGACTGCAAGAAAAAGAGAATTGTTATGTATACCACAGACAATAAAAGGCTTAGCTATCAAGGACAGAGGCAGGATAAGAAGTTTCTTTCAGTACTGCAAGCAAAAAAATTGTTGTGGCAAGGGTGTGAAGCATATTTGGCTCATGTGGTGGATACGAAGAAAAAGACCCCTACCTTGGATGAGATCCCTATAGTAAGAGAATTTCCTGACATCTTTCCAGAAGAATTGCCAGGATTACCACCTGATCGAGAGATAGAGTTCTCAATTGATTTGTTACCAGGAGCCGAACCAGTTTCTCAAGCTCCATATCGAATGGCTCCGGTGGATAAGGGAGTTATCCGACCCAGTGTTTTTTCATGGGGTGCTCCAGTATTATCTGTAAAGAAGAAGGATGGAAGTATGAGATTATGCATTGACTATAGAGAGCTGAACAAGTTGACGATAAAGAACAAGTATCCTTTGTCGAGGATTGATGATTTATTTGACCAGCTAAAAGGAGCATGTTGTTTCTCAAAGATTGATTTAAGGTCTGGCTACCACCAGTTGAAGATAAAGCTCGAAGATATCCCCAAGACTGCATTCAGAACAAGGTTTGGCCATTATAAGTTCTTAGTGATGTCGTTTGGATTGACCAATACACCAGCGACTTTTATGGATTTAATGAACTGGGTGTATAAGGAGTACTTGGATAAGTTTGTTATTGTATTTATTGATGACATCCTCATATAATTAAAGACTCCAGAAGATCACGCAACGCATCTACGGATTGCTCTTCATAGGTTAAGAGAAAAACAACTTTATGTGAAGTTTTCCAAGTGTTAATTTTGGTTGTCAGAAGTACAGTTTCTTGGACATGTAGTGAGTAAGGAAGGTATCAAGGTAGACCATGTAAAGATTGAAGCTGTATCCAAGTGGGAGCAACCGAAGACTCCGACGGAAATAAGAAGTTTTCTTGGACTAGCTGGATATTACCAAAGGTTTGTAATGGATTTCTCTAAAATCGCATCTCCATTAACCAAGCTGGCCCGGAGGAATGAGAAATTCATTTGGACGGAGAAGTATGAAGAAAGCTTCCAGGAATTGAAGAGGAGACTAGTATCAGCTCCAGTACTAGCATTTCCAGATGAGACGGGAAACTTTGTAATTTATAGCGACACTTCTTTGAAAGGTTTGGGTTGTGTATTGATGCAACACGATAAAGTTATCGTCTATGCCTTTAGACAATTAAAGCCTCATGAACAAAAGTATCCAGTCCATGATCTTGAGTTGGCAGCTATAGTATTTGCGTTGAAATTGTGGAGACATTACTTGTATGGAGAGAAGTACGATATTTACACGGATCACAAGAGCTTGAAATAGATATTCACACAGAAGGATTTAAACATGAGACAGAGAAGGTGGTTGGAATTGATCAAGGACTATAATTGTTCAATTAATTATCACCCAGGCAAAGCTAATGTGGTGGCTGAGGCCTTGAGCAGAAAAGAAAAGTTGAATATGGTTCAGATTGCGAATGAACTAGCATGAGACTTAGAAAAGATGGAGATTGAAGTCCGAGTACCCAGAGAAAGCCAGGAGCAACTGTACGAGATTACCTTCCAGCCAGCATTGATGGAAAAGATCAAAAGATGTCAAGAGGGAGTCATGAAACAAGAGTTGGACATTTTGACAGGAGAAGAATATATGAAAAACAAATTCAAACATCTATTTACGAAACAGTTTTATTCAAAACAGATAAATTCAAACCGCTAGTACTCAATCAGCTACTAAAAATAGTTAATTCAAACCGTTACAGCTAACCGCTAATTGCCAAATAGGGCCAACATATATTTTATAGTTTAATTAAATAATAATTAAATTAGTTGTTATAGTAAAGATTATTTTAAAATTAAATAAATAAAAATTAATTTGGTAGAATTAAGTTGATTTCAATATCATTTAAAATATTATATATCTCAATATGAATTAGAATTCAAATTAGATCAATGAGGATAATTCAAATTTCGATATGAATTTGAATTTTAAATTGATAGAAAAAGTTGACTTCAATATCAATTAAAATATACGAATTGACCGACTGACCAACAGATCAACCAAACTTTTTTTAAGATCAGATCAATAGGATATTCTATTTTATTCCAAATAAATAATATATATGATTTGTTTTAGTTGGTCGACTTATAGTTTAATTTCAATTTTTTTTAACTTAGATCGATTGTATGACTATTTTTAGGATATATGAATAATATATATTATTTTATTTTAATCATGTTCAATGATATTAATCCACTTAATGATATTAATTTCTATAGTTGGTCGAAATTGTCACGAGTCCAATGAACATGGCCCGAACTTATATGGTCGTTTGCTTCACCTGTTAGGAGAAAACACACAAAAATATGATATTCAATTCTACCAATATGGAGTACACACAACATATATAGCGTGGAAAACTCACGTCCCAACTTGTATTATTAATCCAAACAATTATAAATATTACATCAATATATAATACCTCAATGGTGTGCCAATCTAATACTTGAGCCAACCAATACTCAAACATCTCACGCACGATACCTAAGACGACTACATCTCTTAAGCATGCATCAAAATAATAACATGACTATGTATATATAGCCATCACAAACTTAACCAACAAGACATACATAATCTGATTATAATAATTGTCTACCCATACAATTATTACTCAATCTCATTATGATAATAATTGTCAACGCATACAATTATTATCCAATACAATTATGTCTTGTATCAGCAAGCCCATACTACCTATTGGGTTTAACCCCAACAATCATCCCCTTCAACCCAATACTCCAGATCAGGTTGAATGGTAACCATCAAAACATCAACTCCAACGGGTTGATGCCTCCCCTCAAACAAGAATTTATTCATCTCGTTATTCCAACTTTTGAAAATCACTAAAACCCGTATAGTGAACTCCAAACTATCGTTCTTCATCATAACGGCATATCCATCCACAAAATCATGTACATCAACCATGAGTGCCTCCTTTCACCATTGAGTCACCCGATCCTTGTTTTCACAATCCTTCGGCCTCTTTTGAAGAACATCACAAGCATCATCCAAATTCAAAGCATTGAAACTATTGCAATGATCCCGTCCATCTTCCACCTCGAGTCTGAACGAATTGATCCACGGTGCAAGTCAACCTCCGTACCGTACGTAACTTTATCAGAAAATCCATCAATGTACTCCACCATACCAATTAAACCTCGAACTTTCCTCCAACCCAATTTATCACGAACCTTGAACCTCGGCTCTTGATACCACTTGTTAGTAGAAAACATACACACACACATAATGGATTCAATTCTACCAATACAGAGTACACACACAACATATATGATGCAGAAATCTCACATCCCAACTTGTATTATTAATCCAAACAATTATCATTAATACATCAATACTGAACACCTCATTGGTATACAAATCTGATACCTAAGCCAACCAATGCTCAAGCATCTTGCGCATGATACCTAAGACGACTACATCTCTTAAGCATGCATCAAAATAATAACATGACTATGTATATATAGCAATCACAAACTTAACCAACAAGACATACATAATCTGATTATAATAATTGTCTACCCATACAATTATATATTACCCAATCCTATTATAATCTTATTATGCTAATAATTGGCAACACATACATATTATCCAATTCAATTATGTCTTGTATCAGAAAGCACATACAACTTAAGTGTTTAAACCCCAACATCACCGTCACGCCTTATACAAAATTTCCATAATCATAAATATCAGTATAGAAGGAAACTTGCTACTTAAAACATTTCTCACTCTTAAAGACTAGACATTATGAACGAACAAACTTTAGAACTACGTGAATTTATTTCCTATAAAAAGGATACATAGATATTTTAATATATATATTGAGAAAACCTCTCAAACTCATCCCCAAATTAACACAAAACTCCGTTAAATCTATTTAGTACGTTCACCCTAATTACAAATTTAGTTTAAAATATATGAAAATTAGCTTTGACATAAATTATTTAACTCTTAATCTATTTTTTTATACTCGGGGTATATTTTTTCCGATTTTTAAGTTCTCATATTAATAATTGTTTATACATGTTAATCAAACCAATTAATTTAAAGGAAATTATCAAGAATACCAAATTTGGGGTATTTATTTGCAAATATACCAACATGTAATAGTTATTGCAAATTTACTATTTTTGAAATTTAAATTGAAAATTTACGTTCTAAACAACCCGGCCCATATCAGAACTATAGACCCCTCTTGTTTCTCTCCCCACTCTATTTTTCTCTCTCGTGTTCTCTTTCTCTCTCTCTCTCTCTCTCGTGTTCTCTCTCTCTCTCTCTCTCTCTCTTTCTCTCTCTCTCGTTCTTTTTCTCTCTCCCCACACACATAAATATACATGCAGGTTCTTATATTCAACTTGTTCTCAATTAAATTTTGAACTATTTTAGCTTATTGATTCTCTTAATTCATAATTTAATCATCCCAGTCTTGTTTTTAGTGATTGATGTGTAGACTTTGAGATTAGGGGGAATGGGTTTTTGGTGTTTGTGTTCATAGGGTTATGGTTAAGAGATGGTTTGTGGAGTGTAATGTGTTTTTTGTAATGCACTTGCGATGATGTATTTTAAGAGTGGGGTTTTGAGGGACGCGCAGAAGATGTTTGATAAAATGTGTCAGAAAGGGGTTGAGGATGTTATTTCGTGGAAATCGATTGTGGCTGCGTATGTGCAGAGTAAGGATGTTAAGGGTGCGTTGAGATTGTTTAAGAGGATGGGGAGAAGGGGGAGTTTGGTGTGAGGGCAGATGCAGTTAGTCTTGTTAATGTTCTTCCTGCTTATGGGGTTGGGAAAGTGTGGAGGAGAGGGAAGGAGGTTCATGGGAAGGCAGTTCGGAGTGGGATTTCTGAGGATGTGTTTGTGGGCAATATTATTGTGGATATGAATGCAAAGTGTGAGTTGATGGATGAAGTGAGTAAAGTGTCTGAGAGGATGCAGGTGAAGGATGTTATTTCTTGGAATGCGATGGTCACTAGGTAATAGGTTCGAAGATGCTTTGAGCTTGTTTGAGAGGATGAAAATGGAGAAGACTGACTTGAGTGTGGTTACGTGGAGCACCGTGATTGGTGCTTATGCATATGGGACTTGGTTACGAAACTCTTGATGTGTATAGGCAAATGCAACTCTCTGGATCAGAACCTACTATTATTACCATATTGTCGCTTTTGTCAAAAATGTATAAAAGTTTAGAGATATTATATTAAATTTCCTGCAGTACAGAGTGTGTTTCACTTTGTTTTAGTTCTTTAAACTTTGTTGAATAATTTATTTCGATGATGTTATATAATTTTAGATTAGTTTGTTGCATAAGTTAAAAAAAAAATTCATAACTGGTTGCATAAGTAAAAAAAAAATGTTTCATAACTGGTTGCATAAGATTGAATATAATTCTTTTAATAACAATATTTCATAGTATATTTTAATATTTGAATTTTTTTATGAATTTGAGTTCAAGTAGCATAAGTTGCATTCTATGTTGTAGACTGGGTTATGTATTTTATAAAAATGCAAAGTTGGTTGCATAATTGAGTTCACTTTGTAAGAGTAAGATAATTTAATAGTTTTACATACTGGTTGAATAAAGAGTATTTTTTTACTATTTTTTGTGTTAATATGCATATGTGGTTCGGGTTTAGTTACATACTAAGTTGCATAATAGGTTACGATGCTTTAGATAAATACAAAGTATGTTGCACAATTGATTTCAATTTTGATTGAGTAAGTTAATTTATAGTTTCATAATAAGGTATAAGAAGTTTTTTTGTTAGCTATAGCGGTTTAGTATTTTCATTTATAAAAGGTATTTAATAGGGTTTCTGAATTTTTTTAACATTTTAAGGTTTATGTTGGATATTGAATGCAACATAGAGGGGGTGAATGTGTTTCTTTGATATTTTAGTCTTTTTAAATAAATTTGGTTTTTACGCGAACAAAGCAGTTTAGATTTTGTAGAGATATTGTGTTTACAGAAATAATCAACAATCGTAGTATTTTCAAAACTCACTTATTTTGTATTAATTAAGTTTGTCTTGCTACAAATTTTATGTTCTTCAGAAAATAAGAACTCAGTTTCTCTCTTGAGAGAATACAAGAAAATCTAGATATGTCTGTTACTTGTAAACTAAGGACCAGTGCATGCTTTCTAGAATAACAGCACTGATTTACAAGATTTGCACTAAAATGTACTAAACTACTTTCTAAAGCAACCTTTTTCTATTTCCATTTCTAGCTTAACAAATCTGTGAAGAATCTTGCAGGTCTGTGAGATAATTATTGGAAATAGTCATCATCTATTATGCTCATATTTAGACGCAGGAAATCATCTTGATTGAAGCAGTTCCAGATGACACCAGCATCAGCTTGCATTTTCTTTGGTTTTCTACCAACAGTCTTGAAGTGAGTTTTGGTTGGAGGCTTGAATGAAGGTAGGTTTGTGATTTTCTTTAGTGTGACTTGGCTGGATCTGATTGGTATCTTGAGTAAGGAGTTTGCAGTTTGTTTATACAAGAATTTAGGTTTTTGAGGCTGGATTGGTTGTGTGTTTGTTTGGTTTGGCTTGGAGGTTTGAGTAGGTTGGATTTTTGAAACTTTACCTTCCTGGACATTTTGTTTCTATGACTCCCCATCACCACCTCTCCTACTCTTCTTTCCGTATTATTTCCTCTCTTCCTTCCCTTTTCTCTTCTCATACACTATGCTTCCTGTTGCTTTAGAAGATTGACTTGGATTTGAGCCAGAAGATTTGTGTTCATCGTTCTTCTGCTCTTCATCATCCAAATCATCTTTGGTGTTGTGATGAGTTCTTGGCAACAAGTTATCAACATTTTTCAAGTATCTCCCCAATATCTTTATCATCTCTTCATCTTCTACAGTCTTGATCCTTTTGTGCTTCAAGTCAGTGTCTAATGTCATTACCAGCCTCAAGTTTCCCATGACACAGTACTTTGGTATCATGAAGTGTTTGCACCTTTTGGTTGATGGACAGATGTAGTCCACTCCTTTGCTAGGTTGGAGATATGCTTCTGAAAAAGCAGCTATTTGATCCTTTTTTAGTTCATTTAGAAAGAGAGTGTCCTCTGAAATCACCCTGTTGACTTTGTTGATTAAGATGTCGAACTCATATGCTCTTTTAGATATGAGATAGTTGAGAGACACCTGCATACATCTATCCACACCAGAGTTATTAATGTTTGTAACAATCCTCATTTCCTGAATGTTATCTACAATCACCATAATCACCCTTAGAAAGTTGATGTTTCTGTCTAAAGCCTTTTTGTAGGTGAAGAAGTTGTTGGTTAGAGAAACTCTGAGAGCCCTGAGAAATTCATAAAACTCTTTGTCCAAACAGGGCCCCTCAGCTGCTTTCTGTAGTCTTTCTTTCCTAACATCAACTTGACTTGTTTGAACTGTGGCTTGGCTGGATGATGATTTTAGCAGTCTGGCTTCTATCTCCCCCTAAGTCTTGGTAGCAGGTAAGATGAGAAGAGTAGGAATTTCAGGCATAACTGCTTCTGGAAATGCAGGAAGAAGAATGTTCAAAGCATCCATAAAGCTCTCAGATATACAGAATTTTACATTTGGAGGTGTTTATGGGAGTCTACTAGGGACTTGATATCATTCTGTTGACTATGCACCGAAGCTGTCAGTTGAGAAACTTGATTTGTCAAAGAGGAATTGAAAGATTGTAGAGATGAGATTTGAGCTTGCAGATTTTGGATTTGTAGGGATGTTGATATAGACAAGGGTTGTTGTGATCCCGATGCTGCCAAAGGACCAACTGAATTCCACACATCATTCATGACCCACTCTAGAACCAACGTTGAAGGTTCAAACCTAGCTTTGTAAAGTTGATCCAGCTTGACCTTTGAGTCATTATGTTGAGTGATTTGCTTCTAGATTACCTCATGTAGAGCTATGAAGGATTTACTTAACTTGGACACATTTTCTTCTACAGGAGTGAGAGGGAGGGCTTGAAGTCTGTCTGAGAATTTGTTGAACTTGGTCTTGATTTCTTGAAATATTGGCATCAACTCATCAATCCTGTTATTTACCAACTTCTTCACTTCAGTTTGATGTTTGACCAGAGTGCTTTCCATGGCTCTTCCAATGTGATGAAAGGCCTTCAATTATGCTTTGTATACCTCTGTCACAACATCAAACACTTTCTGAGGTGTGAGAACCTTAGCATTACTACCCAAAATGGTGACATATTCTTTTTTGAATTTTGCTAAGGCCTCCTCCATAGTTTTTGAAATCCTTCGAGAGCCATATATACCACATTATCATCTGCTTCATCTACAATTTTCTCCTGCTGCTCCTCAATATCCTCCTTGTATGAAAGCAGTATGGCTTGATAGTCTTGATTTGACATATCTATTATAAGGAGTTGTTAGGAAATATTAGTTAGGCTTGCAAGTTGCTCATCCAAAAGTTCATCAACTGTCGTAGGTTGGGCTTGAGCATCCTGCAACCATTAAAATATAAGGTGGGATGGTTGTGGTGTAGTGTTTGAGGTGGATGGGATGTCTGTTTGGTTTAAGGTGGAGGGGATAGAAGTGTTAAGTAACCTTGTGACTGGAGTCACAGTTAAACTCACAGTTGGAACTGTGGTAATGATAATGTGTTGTTCACCAATAATAGGAACCTCCATTTGAATTGGAGGGGATTTGACCAGATTATTTTCATATACCATGGCCACAAACCCTTGTTCTTCTTGCAAAGAACTGGCACTTAAATATGTTATACTTGCCTCCCCAATAGTTGGATCATTGGTAATTGTACTCCCAGTTTTAATTGACAGTGCCATTTCAGTTAAGGTTTTGAGGGGAGTTGTCCCTTCATGAGGAACCTCCAATTGAATTGGAGAGGATTTAGATAGCTACCCCTCAGGAGTACTACCCTCAAACATGTTAATCTGTGAAGATTGATTAGCACATGAAGGTGCTTGTGTAACATCCACAGGGTCTTCAGTTAAAACTGATTAAACCCAGTGGTTTTGATGGTGTCATCAAGGTTTACCTCAGCTAGTAACCTCTCACCATCTAAATGTAGTTCATGGGTGGTGATCACAGTTTCAAGAACTGTGTCACTTGATTTTGGCAACACTTGAGAAGTGGATTCAAGTTTTCATTACATGAAGAAGAAATTTGAGATATGAGATTTGTGATGTTAGCATTGAGTGTTGGCAGCTTCCCCTGAATGGATGCGGGAGCTTCAAGTGATGTGCTCTTAATGTTTGTGCCAACCTTATTTCTTCTTTCATCAAATTTAGAGTGCTCAAGTTGGGGCAGACTCTTTACAAATTGCACTAGGGAGAGTGCTTTGTTCAATAAAAACACCCTGTTGAGAGGATGCCTCTAGAGTCTGTTAATTCCCTCTTTTACAACAACATCCTTTTGGGAAGATGCAGAGGTGGATACTTTAGTGGTCAGCTCAGTTTTCTTTATCTTCTTTGGCTTTTTGACCAAGGTACACTCTAGTTGGATTTGGTCCTCACCACTCTCATTTACAACAGTTAAGGGTGTCTGCTTTCTCTTCTTTTTACTCACTCCACCCTGTTTAGAGGATGAAGTGGTTGGTTTCCTAACTTCTAGTGGTAATGAATAAAGAGTCTCAGTTGTGGACCATGTTGGTGTTCCTGTGTTTGTACTTCCACAGGTACAAGAGTCATAACTGTACTAGATATAACACTAGACCTCATGTCAGGCATAGGGTATGGTTAGGTCCTGAATCTTTCTAACATAAAGTCAGTGATTCTCAGACCTACTGGTATCATATTCTTTATAATTAGTGAACCAAATAATATTTTGGAAACCTGTTTACAATTGCCTATTTTAGCCCTATCAATACCATTAAGTAAATGTATGTGCGTAACTTTATGATTTAAAGTAGACATAATAAACCTAGGAAATAAAATTTCCTTACCTTTTGTGGCCAAAGGAATTGTGGGCCTTGTGCTAAGTTCTTCCAGGATCAATAGCCCCACATTAATGTGTCTGTTGTGAGCCATGGAAAATGCCAGCTTTTGGACCACACTGGATATACTGTCATACCCAGTCTTCCTGCAGGTGAAGGCTTTCACTATTGAGTCGAACAAGAATGACCATTCCCTTCTTAGATGCTTTTTGTTCAAGTCGTAAAGGTTGATCTTCTCACTGTAATTCATGAAGTCCATAAATTTAGCTAACTCCTGTCGAGTTGGTACCTCCACCATGTTGTCAGTAGGGATTCCCAGGGCCTTGTTGACATCATTCTCATCAAATTCCACTTGTTGGCCTTGGATTGAACAGTTTAGCACCAAAGACACAGCTTGAGTCTCATGCACAACTATCCTTACCATAGCTGAATTCTAGAAGTTATTGAGAATATTCAAGTACAGAACATGATGAACAGTCAAAGCACATGCAAAGTAAGTCTCAAACAAAACTTAACAAAGCTCTTGAAACTGTCAGGAGCTTGGTTAGCATCTATGAAAGCTAGGTAGTTGGTACCGTCCTTAGGGATAACAGCTCTAACAGTGTTTGAAGCCATTTTAAGTGTTTGAATTTGAGTGGGTAAGAAATTGAAAGAGAAAGAGCTCTAAATGAGAGAGAACGGTTAAGGTTTGCAAAAACTAGGTCAATTGAGATCTCGAAAGCGTAAAGAGGGGTTATGTCGAGATGTCTGGGTACTTATAAAATAAGGTAAGTGACTTGTCGAGAAGTAGGAATAAACGTTTAGGATTTGCTTATCGAGCAGTCACGTGAAAGAATAGATACATACCGATATGTCACTTTACTGACTCTTATCGAGAACTAGATAGTGACTTATCGAGATGTCAAATAAATACCCAGTTTGTCCTGAATGGACTGAATTTTTCCAATTTTTATTTGAATAAATCAAAATAAAATTAGAATGATTTCATATCAAAAGTATTTTACTAAAATAGTTTATTAAATTACATTATTTCAGTTATAAGTTATCGAGAAGTCTAAAATGTATACTTGTAGAGAACTCTATGAATCAACATATGTCGAGATTTTCTACAAGACTTATCGAGAAGTCATATGAGACTTGTCGAGAAGTCCTTCGAGAAGTCAAGAAAAAAAATTATCGACAACTCAATCGAGAAGTCTCAAAATGACTTGTCAAGAAGTCATTTTGACTTATTGAGAACTCAGTTCTCTATATACTTTTGTTCTTTTCAGTTATGTCTTATATTAAGTTCACATATTGAAAATGTGAATTAATACTTATACAGTTTCTCTTATAATTTGAAAAATTCCAAGTTGAGTAAGTAAAATAGAATAATAAATATACAGAGACTTCTGAAATATTTATTAATTATATTCCAGTTAATTTCCAATTAAATCAAATTTTTGATTTATCAGAAATTAATCTGCTGCAACATACTAGCTGATTTCTTGCCTGTAGGATTAAGAATTTAACATTCCAATTTCACCAACAAGTCTAGTGAAAGTTGCTTCATCCAAAGGTATAGTGAAAATGCCAGCTAGTTATTTTTCTGTTGGAACAAAGATGTGACCAATAGTACCATTTACAACATGTTCTCTAATAAAATGGTACTTTACATCAATGTGCCTAGTTATATGATTAACTAGATTAGCAATAATAGATATATCACTAGTATTGTCACACATAATTAGAATTTTGTGTAACACTAGGCCATAATCCATTAATTGATTTCTAATTCAAAGCACTTGAACACAACAACTTCCAGCAGCTATGTATTCAACCTCAGTTGTGGAAATTAACACAGATTGCTATTTCCTACAGTACCAGGATACAATTCTTTCATCAAGAAATTGATAGCTTCCACTAGTGCTCATTCTGTCAACCCTACATCCAACAAAATCTGCATCTGTGTATTCAACAGCTTCAAATTATATTCCCTTAGGATACCATATTCCCAAGTTTAGTGTTCCCTTTAAGTATCTGAAAATCCTTATCACAACCATCAAATGTGATTCATTTGGATTGGCTTGAAATCTTGCACACAAACATGTTGCAAACATAATGTCTGGTCTACTAGCAGTTTAAGTGTAGCAAAGATCCAATCATTCCCTTATAACCTGAAATGTCTACACTTTTTTCCTTTCTTATCTTAATCCAACTTAGTAGCTGTAGACATAGGTGTTGATGCATGTGAACAGTCAACCATTCCAAATTTCTTCAATAAATCTTGAACATACTTGTAAGGCATATGTCATAGCCTATTTGTATATTCGAGGATTTAACTCAACTCAAATAAGAATGTAATAAGTAAATAGTGGATCTACCATCAAAGAGATCTCACAAAGTAACATATGTCAAAGGATTCAGAAACAAGGTTCATCTACAGACTTGAGGAATTACTTCACTGGAAGAAGTTCAAGAAATTTATCAAGCCTCAGTGATACAAATCAAGATTGGGGATTTAATCAAGTGACAGAGATCCCGTCAGGGTATCAGAGAATTACAAGGATTTAATCTGAAGAAAATCAAAGTGTCGAAGTCAAGACATGAAAAAACGTCAGGGAAGTTAGTCACTCATGAACCAGACAGTACATCGAGTGTCAACATTGAAGTGGTGGAATTGATTCATAATTCTCAGTGAATTTCAGAAAGATTTTCAGAAGAGTGGTTGTTGCTCAAGATTATTATTAATTCTCTATTAATTAATTAAGTCATATAATTTAATTAAGAAAATAAATTATATCTGCAAAGATTAATTTATTGATTAATTGAATTAATTGATTAATTAATTCTGAATTAATATTAAGAATTTTCAGAATTTTAATTGGATTAAAATCAGTTTTAATTCAGCAAGACAATTGAAATTGAACTAGCATGACAATCTGGATTGTCATACCGATTGTCATGCCAAGTCATTTCAATTGTCTCACCAAAAGTTCTACTGGAAGGAGATAGTCTTGCTAGTTCGGCAGATAGTCTTGTCGAAAGTCATATTAGCTTAAACTGATTGTCATACCGAAAGTTCTACTGGTTCAGCAAATTGTCTTGCTAGTTCAACCGATTGTCATTCCAGTTCAAGTGATTCTGTTGATTGAATTATAAAGACAGAAGCAGCAGAAGTCATTATTTTATCCATCAACCAACCAAGAACACAGAAAGGAAAGCAGCCGCACAATATTTCATTTTCATCTGCTAAATTGAAGATCACAATTTCTAGTTTCCAAGTTAACTCCAAACAACTAGAAATCATTCTCTTGTTCTTGTGTAACTATCTAGCGGATCAAAATCCCTAGAACTTAATCTCAAATTGCGTTTAACATTTGAATCTTTTTATTGAAAAAATAGAAAAAGTTCATGTCGAATTTATTCTAGATTTGTGATAATTAATTTGAGATTAATCCATTGTAATCGAAATCGATACCATTGTTGTAACACCTTTCAAGTTTAATAATATTTTTATTTAACTTGAATTTTGTTTCAGTATTACGACATATCAGGCACCTGATGCACATTACACTTGGAATTTGTATATTGTGCTAGGTTATTATCAGGAAGCAATATCTAACATATAGCACCAGTGACGAGACTTGAGAATATTACGACATATCAGGCACCTGATGCACATTACACTTGGAATTGGACTCTAGTAAGATGTGTACAAGTGTACTCCTGGTTGGTGAGTCAAAAGAGGAAGTCAATGCACCACAGTTCATGGACTTTGCAGTTGCAGATCTATTGGACTATGCAATCTCTTCTTCACAATCTCACTTCAGGTTGGTATGAACTAGTGTACTACTCAAGCAATCGTCAAGAACATGGTATGGCACTCTAACTGAAGTTACAGTTTAATATGAACTAGTAGAGTCGTCATATTAATAACTCTCTTATTACTAGGCACAAACATATTGTTTTATATGTGCAGTGAGTTTTAGGAGAAAATCAAACTTCTTTCTACATTAGTGATTTCTTATTTCATTAAAATATTTTGAAATCACTAGTGTACATCATTTCTCTCAAAAGATTAAATGTATAATTTTCATTCATTATAGATCTTAAGTACATTTTATCTCTATTGCCATATGTTCTGTGATACAGGTTCAGTCTCCAATGGCTTTCTTTCATTGACAGTCATGAGGTTGAAAACCCACAACATCTATCCCAGACTGTAAAGACAAATACAAAAATAGAACCAACCAACACTCTCTTACCACTAAAATGAAGTATGAATGAGCGTGAGGGAGATAGTGCCCTAGTGCACCACATAAGGAAGGTTCTGTAGTCAACCCAGCAGCTCTGTTTCTTACAAAGATGAGTACTATTTAAACCGAGACAACTGCTAGCCCCCATACATCTTCTCAAAAATATGTAATGGCTGAAAAGGCTCAAAAACAGTTACTAGATTCATTCTCTCAAAAGGGTGTGTCTATTGAAATTTGCCTGTCAGCCAGGGTATCCGATGTAGTGTCACCACCTCAAACATAAACAATTCTTGATGCACAAGGAAAGGTTACACACACAAAGGACGAGTTGACGGAAATAAAAGTTTTGACCATTTTAAGGTCAGATTCGATTGTTCAAGGTTCGTTAATGGAACAATTGCCTTTACAGGTGTTAGGAGAGGATACTGATCCAAAAGCCATATGTCAGTGGTCAGTGTCTACCTCCCCAGGCTTAAATCCCCTGGATGCATCTGCGGATAGTGGATCTGATATAGACGCAGATCGGCAACTTGTTGACAATGATTCAGATATTACCTGATGAGTCACAAGGAAATGTCTTCACAGACATTAGAAGGGAACTTTGATCTTTATGCTAAATTTGTTGGATCATTGTTTACCTTCCCAGAATTCAAATCTGGAACCCTAAAAGGGAAACTAGCAACTTGTAGATTATGACTCAGATTCATCTGATGAGTTTAACAAGGATGGGGATTTGCGAACTCCCATTGCACCACCTGTGACCTCCTTAAGGATGGCTAAGGTGATTTTCCTTGCAGGTACAGCTGAATTTTGGAGCTATGAGATGAGTGATACACTTGTTAGAATGAGTGTAAACACAAGTGGAGAGAAGAGTGAAACACATGTGAGGTACACTGAACAGAATCACACACTCACAGTGAGGAAGAAAGATGAAACTACTTGTTATTTCTTTTCCAACCAAGTGAAATATGAGAACTCCTTCAGACAACGGCATACATTCCTTCTCTAAGGGGGAGATAAAAGCTTAAGTAATAGTTTGGAGGATTCCTCAACTAAGGGGGAGAAATAGCAGGGAGGAAGAAAAAGATCCTACATATGTACACTACACCACACCATTGTTGTTTGTAACTACAGATCCTATTGTACGGGAGAGGTGGTAAACACAAGGTGATTTTCTTCATAAGGGAAGAAGTTATTTTCCAAAAGGGGAGTACCATTGGTTTTTATCTGCGGATCCTATTGTATGGGAGATGTGGTAAACGAAGGTGATCTTCTTTAATTAGTTGATTCTCACAGGGGGAGAAACAAGAGAGATATGTGCTTCTCAACAGGAAATGTGGTTGTACAAAAGAAGATGAAACTACTTGAAGATATGTTCAGTCTAGAGGAACATCTATTTGGAATCTGGAAAATGTCAAATGTTATCCAGAACTTTTCTGCAATTTACTTTGCATTTCTGTTTATATCTTTTTCTTATTTGTTAGTTGAGTTATCCTCTAGGTATTTGTTGTTATTGTCTAACAAACAAATAGGGGGAGATTGTAAGGCATATATCATAGCCTATTTGTATATTCGAGGATTTAACTAAACTCAAATAAGAATGTAATAAGTAAATAGTGGATCTACCGTCAAAGAGATCTCACAAAGTAACATCTGTCAAAGGATTCAGAAACAAGGTTCATCTATAGACTTGAGGATTTACTTCACTGGAAGAAGTTCAAGAAATTGATCAAGCCTCAGTGATACAAATCAAGATTGGGGATTTAATCAAGTGACAGAGATCTCGCCAGGGTATCAGAGAATTACAAGGATTTAATCTGAAGAAAATCAAAGTGTCAAAGTCAAGACATGAAGAAACGTCACGGAAATTAGTCACTCATGAACCAGACAGTACATCGAGTGTCAACATTGAAGTGGTGGAATTGATTCATAATTCTCAGTGATTTTCAGAAAGATTATCAGAAGAGTGGTTGCTGCTCAAGATTAGTATTAATTCTCTATTAATTAATTAAGTCATATAATTTAATTAAGAAAATAAATTATATCTGCAAAGATTAATTTATTGATTAATTGAATTAATTGATTAATTAATTCTGAATTAATATTAAGAATTTTCAGAATTTTAATTGGATTAAAATCAGTTTTAATTCAGCAAGACAATTGAAATTGAACTAGCATGACAATCTGGATTGTCATGCCGATTGTCATGCCAAGTCATTTCAATTGTCTCACCGAAAGTTCTACTGGAAGGAGATAGTCTTGCTAGTTCAGTTTGATAGTCTTGCTAGTTCAACAGATAGTCTTGCCGAAAGTCATACTAGCTTAAATTGATTGGCCTACCGAAAGTTCTACTGGTTCAGCAGATTGTCTTGCTAGTTCAACCGATTGTCATTCCAGTTTAAGTGATTCTTTTGATTGAATTATAAAGATAGAAGCAGCAGAAGTCATTATTTTATCCATCAACCAACCAAGAACACAGAAAGGAAAGCAGTCGTACAATATTTCATTTTCATCTGCTAAATTCAAGATCACAATTTCTAGTTTCCAAGTTAAATCCAAACAACTAGAAATCATTCTCTTGTTCTTGTGTTATCTAGCGGATCAAAATCCCTGGAACTTAATCTCAAATTGCGTTTAGCATTTGAATCTTTTTATTGCAAAAATAGAAAAAGTTCATGTCGAATTTATTCTAGATTTGTGATAATTAATTTGAGATTAATCCCTTGTAATCGATACTATTGTTGTAACACCTTTCAAGTTTAATAATATTTTTATTTAACTTGAATTTTGTTTCAATTTTTTATTCCGCACTAAATTCGATTATTCGGTATTGTTTGTATTCAACCCCCCTTCTACAAACACATTGGGACCTAACAATACTTGGTTTGGCTGATGAAGATTTCATCACTTCTTTGGCTGACTTGGAGTCCAAGAAAGTAACTTAATTCTCCCATCATGCTCATCTCATATTTACTCTGCATGAGTCTTAAGAATCTTTGACATTGTTTTTCATTTGTAGAACCAAAAATGATATCATCCACATAGATTTGAACTAGGATCATATAACCACCATGTTGCTTTGTTAGATATATTTGATAATGTCATGGCTAATATGTTTTATGTTTAGATTTCAGATCTTATTTGAACAGAACAAATCAGTACTTAACTGATCAGTACTTATACTGGAAGTCAGAACTTAAGGGATATCAGTACTTATGTTATCAGGAGATAGATATCAGAACTTAAGTGCTGAAGGATGATCAGATAAGGACAGTAGCTGATTGAAGTTAAGAAGATCAAGATAAACATAAGAAGAGATATGCATGAAGAAGGAATTCCGTAAAGAATGGAATACTTGGAATAGAAGATATCTGATTGATATATATTAGGAAGCAGAATTATATTCCATATCAATTAGCGATTATCTTGTAACTGTGTAGTATATAAACACAGACATAGGGTTTACACTAGAAGTGTTATCATTATCGAGAATATTATTTACTATAACCCTAGCAGCTCTCATGATATTTTGTTCATCACTGAGAGATAACAGTTCCAGATTGTAACAGAGTTTATTGTTTCAATAAAGTTTGTTTTCTGTTACATAAGTTCTTGAAGTTTGATTTGATTCTAATAAACACTGTATTCACCCCCTCTACAGTGAAAGTGTGACCTAACAAGTGGTATCAGAGCCTTCTGTTAACACACATACAGTTAAAGATCCAAACACAATCATGTCTGACACAGAAACTCCAACTAAGCCTACCAAAACTGAGGAATCATCAAAGACATCAACTCAGAGTCGATATGAGACTATCAGAGTTCCCATATTGAGACCATCTGAATATCCCATATGGAAGGTAAGGATGACCATGTTTCTGGAAGCAACAGATCCAGAATACCTTGATAGAATCAAGGAAGGGCCTCACAAACCTACCAAGCTCGCTGTTGTAGTTGCAGGTGAAGCAGCAAAGACCGTACCAAAGGAAAAGAGTGATTACACTGCTGAAGATATAGCATCTATTGCTAAGGATGCCAAGGTACGACACTTATTGCATAGTGCCATTGATAATGTAATGTCAAACAGGGTAATCAACTGCAAGACTGCTAAGGAGATATGGGATGCACTGGAGACAAGGTGTCAAGGAACTGAAACAGTTAAGAAGAACAGGAAGACAATACTCACTCAAGAGTATGAACACTTTGACTCTAGGACTAATGAGTCATTGACTGGTGTATATGATAGATTTGTCAAACTCTTGAATGACTTGTCATTAGTTAATAAGGAGTATGATCTTGAAGATACAAACCTTAAATTCCTGTTAGCTCTTCCTGAATGTTGGGATTTGAAGGCAACAACAATAAGAGACAACTACAATCTTGATGAAACAACTCTTGATGAAATCTATGGAATGCTCAAGACTCATGAACTTGAGATGGAACAAAGAAGCAAGAGGAAAGGAGGAAAGTCAAGGACAGTTGCTCTCAAGGCTGAAGAGGAATCCCTCAAACCACCTTCCTCAAAGAAAGACAAGGGTAAAGCTCTTATCATAAAGTCTGATACTGAGTCATCAAGTTCTGAGAGTGATGATGACTCAGATTCTGAAAGCTTGCCTGAAACTGATGCTGATGAGGAGATGATGAAGCTGTGTGCTCTTATGGTGAAAGGAATCACAAAGATTGCATACAGGAAGTTCAGGAAGGGAAAGAAGTTTTCCAGGAAAGGCATAAGTTCTGATAAGAAGAATTTCAGAAGATCTGAAGGAAGAGGAGGAAAGTCTGACAGAGGAGATTACGCTAATGTTAAATGTTATAATTGTGGTGAGAAAGGCCACATATCTCCTGATTGCAAGAAGACCAAGAGTGACAAAGGCAAAGCTCTTGTCACAAAGCAGAAAAGCTGGACAGACACCTCAGACTCTGAAAGTGAGGAGAACTATGCATTGATGGCAAATGCTGATAAATCAAGTTCTGAGAGCAGTTCTGAAGTTGCTGAAACAAAGGTACCTCAGACTACTTATGCTTTTCATACTGATAATATTAATGAGTTGAGAAGATATCTTAAAACCATGTTTGTTAGTTATAGAGATCAAACTTTAACATGTGAAAGATTAACTTCTGAAAATCTTGCTTTTAGGAAAAGAAATGATTTCTTAGAAAAAGAGTTAGTCATGTTCCATCAAACTCAGCAGGATAGAGATGATGCTTTTTATGTTAGGGATGAAATGCTAAAAATGAATGAATCTCTAAAAACTGAGTTAGAAAAGGAGAGAGAGATTATCAGAACTTGGACTAACTCTGGAAAAACAACTCAAAATTTGCTAAGCAGTGGAAACTGGAAAGAGGGCTTAGGTTATGGAGAAAATAAAAATGAAAAAGGAACTGTAGAAATTAAGCCTGTTGATAAGCAAAAGCCGAAGTTAAAACCTGTTAAGTTTGTAACTGAAAAATCTGAAAATGAGAAATCAGAAGTTAAAAAGGAATTAGCTTCTGACAAACTAAAACAGGAAAAGACAGCTGAAGTTAACATAGGCTTAATGACAAAGAAGCAGCTTAAGCATAAGCTGAAAGATGTTAAGAATGCAAACAAGGTAAAATCACCTAGGAAAAACAGGAATGGATAGGAAGGTGTGAATAAAAGCAATAACTATAAATCTGTTCCTGATGCTCCTAGGAAAGCGTGTCATAACTGTGGAAGTTCTAACCATCTGGCTTCTTTTTGCAGGAAGAATAAGAATATTAACTCCTTATCTACAAAATCAGGAGTTAAGAGTCAGTCTGTTAGATACAAACCACAAGATCCTTGTTTTCATTGTGGTAGTTTATGGCATTCCATTTATACTTGTAAGGAATATCATAGTTTGTACTATGATTATTATCAAATAAAACCTTCTTTAAAGAAAGTTTCTGTTGTTCCTTCTAGTGTAAGTTCTGATTCAAAGTCTGGTAGTATAAGTTCTGATAAGAAAACTGTTAACATAAAATCTGATGCTAAATCCGCTGCAAATGTTAACAAACCTAAAAAGGCCAAAGGATCCAAGCAAGTCTGGGTCCTTAAAACTAATAATTAGTGGTCTTTTTGATTGCAGGGCAACAGGAAAAATATTTTAGTTCTGGACAGTGGATGTTCAGGACATATGACTGGAAATAAGGCCCTGCTATCAGACTTTGTGGAGAAAGCTGGCCCAAGTGTTTCTTATGGAGATGGCAACATTGGAAAAACTTTGGGATATGGTAATATCAATCTTGGGAATGTCATCATTAAAAATGTAGCTCTGGTCTCAGGACTTAAACACAACTTACTGAGTATAAGTCAAATCTGTGACAGAGGTTATCATGTTGATTTCTTTGCAGAACATTGTGAAATAGTTAGTAAATCTAAAGGAAAAATTGTTCTGAAGGGATTCAGGCGTGGTAACATTTATGAAGCTAAGCTTTCAACAAGTTCTGATGGTTCTGCAATCTGTTTAGTAAGTAGAGCCTCAACTGAAGAAAGCTGGAATTGGCACAAGAAACTCTCTCATTTAAACTTCAACAAGATAAATGAACTGATCAAGAAAGATCTTGTGAGAGGACTGCCAAAATCAGTGTTTGTTCCTGATGGTCTTTGTGACTCATGTCAGAAGGCTAAACAAAGAAAATCTTCGTTCAAGAGCAAGACTGAATCATCAATTCTTGAGCCTTATTATCTGCTTCATGTTGATCTATTTGGTCCAGTGAATGTCATGTCTATTGCAAAGAAGAAATATGCGTTGGTCATAGTAGATGAGTTCACCAGATACACATGGGTGTATTTCTTGCACACAAAAAGTGAAACTGCATCTATCCTGATTGATCATGTCAAACATCTGGATAAATTGATCAAAGATTCTGTGAAGATTTTGAGGAGTGATAATGGCACTGAATTCAAGAATCTGATAATGGAAGAGTTCTGCAAAAATCATGGAATAAAGCAGGAATTTTCTGCTCCTGGAACTCCACAGCAAAATGGAGTTGTTGAAAGGAAGAATAGAACTCTCATTGAAGCTGCACGAACAATGCTTGAAGAAGCAAAGCTTCCAACCTATTTCTGGGCTGAAGCTGTGCAGACTGCTTGTTTTACTCAAAATGCAACACTCATTAACAAGCATGGAAAAACACCATATGAGATGGTGAAGAACAAGAAGCCAAATCTCAAATACTTTCATGTATTTGGATGTAAGTGTTTTGTTCTCAAGACTCATCCTGAACAGCTATCCAAGTTTGATCTAAAAGCTGATGAAGGAATCTTTGTTGGATATCCATTTTCTACAAAAGCCTTCAGAGTCTATAATTTGAGAACAAAAGTGGTCATGGAATCTATCAATGTCTCTTTTGATGACAAGAAGATCACTGGACTTGAAGATTGTATTGATCATGATCAGCTGAGATTTGAAAATGAAGATTCATATTCTGATACTGTAAATTCTGATGGATTAAACTCTGATGTTATTGAAACTGTGGTGACTACGTCAAAGGAAGATGCACCAATGCAGGGGGAGCATACTCAAGATATTATCACATCTCAAGAAGCATCAGAACATACATCTGGCTCTTCAAATTCTGATTCGTCAAGTTCTGATAAGCCAAGTACTGACAGTACTGAAAAGCTAAATACTGAAGGATCCAACTCAGAGAGCATAGTTTCAGGGGGAGCATCAGAAAATGAAACCGAAGACATCATGAATCATGGGGGAGCATCCAGTTCTAGAGAAAATCTTCCATCTGCAAGGAAGTGGACAAAATCACATACACCTGATTTGATAATTGGAAATCCTGAGGCAGGTGTCAGAACTAGAACAGGTACTTCGAATGAATGTCTTTACAATTCTTTTCTCTCTCAGTCTGAGCCAAAGAAAGTGGAAGAAGCTCTTCAAGATGCTGATTGGGTGCAAGCAATGCAGGAAGAGTTGAATGAATTTGAAAGAAACAAAGTATGGACCTTAGTGCCAAGACCTAAGAATAGATCGGTTGTTGGTACAAAGTGGGTATTCAGAAACAAAACTGACAGTGATGGCATAATTGTAAGGAACAAGGCAAGGCTGGTTGCAAAAGGATATTCTCAACAGGGGGGAATTGACTATGATGAAACATTTGCTCCAGTTGCTAGGTTAGAAGCCATAAGGATATTCATGGCTTATGCTGCTCACAAAAAGTTTACTGTCTTTCAAATGGATGTGAAAAGTGCTTTTCTCAATGGAGAATTGGAAGAGGAAGTATATGTTGAACAACCTCCAGGCTTTGTAGATTCCAAACATCCAGATTATGTCTACAGGCTTGATAAAGCACTTTATGGACTTAAGCAAGCTCCTAGAGCATGGTATGAGACTTTAGCTCAGTTTCTTCTGGAAAGTGGATTTAACAGAGGAACTATTGACAAAACACTGTTCTATCTCAACCATGGCAAGGATTTACTTTTGATCCAGATTTATGTTGATGATATTATTTTTGGGTCTCCAAATGACAAACTTTGCAAAAAGTTTGCCAAACTAATGCAGTCAAGATATCAGATGAGTATGATGGGAGAACTTAGTTATTTTCTGGGCCTTCAAGTCAAGCAGAGTGAAGAAGGAACTTTTATTTGTCAATCTAAGTACACCAGAAACTTGCTGAAGAAATTTGGAATGCAAGACTGTTCAAGTGCATCCACTCCCATAGCCACTGCAACAAAACTGGATAAGGATACTGGTAATTCAGTAGATATTACTGATTACAGAGGTATGATTGGCTCACTTCTCTATCTAACTGCTAGTAGACCAGATATCATGTTTGCTACCTGTCTTTGTGCAAGATTTCAAGCAGATCCAAGAGAACCTCACTTAACAGCTGTAAAAAGAATCTTTAAGTATCTTAAAGGAACAGCTGATCTAGGATTATGGTATCCTAGAGAATCAGATTTTAAATTAATAGGTTACTCAGATGCAGATTTTGCAGGTTGCAAAATTGACAGGAAAAGCACAAGTGGTAGCTGCCAATTTCTTGGAGGCAGGTTGGTTTCTTGGTATAGCAAGAAACAAAAGTCAATTTCCACATCAACTGCAGAAGCAGAGTATATTGTTGCAGGAAGCTGCTGTGCACAGATTCTCTGGATGAAGAATCAGTTACTGGATTATGGGTTAACATATTTCAAAATCCCTATTTACTGTGATAATCAAAGTGCTATTGCTATGATAGGTAATCCAGTTCAACACTCTATGACAAAGCACATCAGCATCAGGTACCATTTCATCAGGGAACATGTGGATGAAGGTACAGTGGAATTGCATTTTGTTCCCACAGATCAACAAGTAGCAGATATCTTCACAAAACCACTGTGTGAAGCTACCTTTACAAAATTGGTAAATGAACTTGGAATGATTTCAGGTTCTTTCTCTAAATCTGCTTAAACTTGTTCTATGTTATCAGACTTTATGATCAGTATTTACAGAATTAATCTCTTTGTATATTCTGTGCATTAATTGATAAATGTCTTTAAGTACTGAATGTTGTCTGATATATGTTTCTAAACTCTGATAAGTGATATGTCTGTTTCAGTAACTATTCAATCCAATGAGGATAATTGTGCTAGATACTGACCTACTAGTCTTCAATAAACAAATGATCCCATGAAAGAAGTAATTATTTCTGTGGAAATCTAATGACACAAGCAAATTCTGATACTTGAGCTTAGTTTAGTTTACTTTATTCATCTTATTACTAAGTCCCAAATTAGAATAATGCTACTCATCTGTTAAGTTCTGATACTAGTAAAACTGCTGAATGTACTAAGTGCTGATAGACCTCTCTTATTAAAAAAAATAAAAAAAAATAAAAAAATAAAAATAAAATAAAAATAAAAAATCAAAGAATAAAATCAGGTACTCCTTTGAGATCTAGAGTAAAAATGTGAAAGGGACGACCCAAGTGCATTGCTGGTATTAAGTAAATATGCATTAGAAAAGCAAATTATTTTCTTGGTGACTTTTCACACTCTATGATTACTGGAGAAATACTCTGATAATAGCATAAATTCTGATAAGCAGTCGTGACTCACTTACACTGAGAAGCCACTGTAAAAGAGAATTTTAAAGATGCATAGAATTAGCACAAAAACAGTTGAGGTGGACTCATGCATGAACTCATTTATCAGTAGGTTTCAGGATAATGACAGCTCTTTAGCAAAATTTTAATTATGACTTATTTCTAAGATGTACTGAAGTAGATCAGACTTTACTCTTTGTCTGTTATTTAGCTTAATGCACACACTAATCACTCCATCTGAATGATGAAAATTTCTGTGGTGGTCTATGTTATTTTAGATAAACAG
This sequence comes from Apium graveolens, assembly GCF_009905375.1. NCBI lineage: Eukaryota > Viridiplantae > Streptophyta > Magnoliopsida > Apiales > Apiaceae > Apium > Apium graveolens. The sequence continues at coordinate 18,325,122 of NC_133655.1, read as the reverse complement.
TCATTGTGTCATTTTTGCACAAATTCTGAGGACAAGTTCTAGTTACACGTTCTGATGATTAAGTTCTGACGTTCATAACTAAGAACTTGTATGAGTATTTACTAAGATGAGCATTCCTTTTTCGAGTTAAGAAATTATGTTCTGATGACTGTTAAGTTCTGGTATAGGTCTAAGTTCTGATTTCTCAGTCTAATCCTTTACTTGGCTTATCTTTGAATGAAATTTCATAACAGTCTCAGTTTGTACTCGCATATGTTGAAGTGGAAGATTAATAGTCACTATGATTAGGATTAATGGTTTTGTACTTGAACAGTCCACTGTTTCTTGTGTCTTGTGCGGTCTAGACCATGATTCCTCTTTCCAATGACTGTTATTCTTTTTCAAAGTCTAGGGAGACGAGGTAGAATTAATTCTACCTGTCAGCATTAAATATCTTTGCGTCTCTTGGCATTCTCATGCCTATATATGCAACCACTTCACATCAGTCTTTTCATCACATTCTTCTCACACACTTATCCTCCTTCTTCTGTCAAAAACACAATGGTTCGATACAACATGTTTTTGAACACACAAACCTTCACAATGGAGCTCAGTTGTGCCGAGTGGCAGCAGGAGTGGCATATAACAGCCATTCCTGAGGAGATCTGGGACTCTGTCCCACAGGAGGTGCTGGCTCACCTTCTATTCTTCGAGATGGATTACCATCGCCATCTGGAGCGCCTGGAGGAGGAAAGGCGGGAAGCTATCCGTCAGCAAGAGCGAATCATTCGACTCGCTATCTTGTTTGTCGAAGATAGGAAGAGGAAGATGACTTAATCTTGTCTTCTTCCTATTCTTCTTCATCCTCAGCGTTGTCAGGCTTCTTAGCTAGGACTAAGGCTGTTGATGTTAGATTTAGAAGCTTAGGGAAAATCTTGTATTGATGTAATTTCTATTTCATATATGTATTGACTTGATATATTAATGAAAACTGTTTTTACTTCAAGATTTTGTCTCTGAGTTATTTTATCTTGTGTTGTTAAATCCTACTTGATATTCTGATGACCATTTAAATTTTGTCTTTATTTAAGTTTTGATTCTCTGTCAGCACTTATTCATCGAAATTATCTCGGTCATTTTTAACATGATTCATTTTCAGAATATTAATGTTGCAGTGAAAAATAATTCAATCAGTGCTAACGGTTTAAAATTTGAATTAAAACTGTGTCTCTTGATAAATGAAGCTGAGAAGGCAACTTCTCAGAAGGATTCTGCAATTGGGGGTTCTAGGCTTCTCAAGAGGCTTAGACGTATGACGGTTCCTGAAACTCCCAAGGAATCCAAATCAACAAGGAAGTACAAGAAACAGAGGGCACAAAGGCCAGTTTCAGATGATGAGGAGGAAGCAGCTAAGGAAGGGGATCAGGAATCTCTGATCTCACAAGACAAGGAATTTGCTCCAGTCACTTCTTCTCCATCAACTCCATCTCAGGAACCTGAATCTGACAAGGCTAATTCACCTTCTATGTCTCTTGTTGATCCAGGCACAAGTGCTGAAATTGATATTCAGAACCTGGTTGTGCCTGAAATACTTTTCTTAGAAGCTCCAACAGCAAATAATCCTTCCACAACACCTGTTACTGATGCTGTTCAAACTCCTGAGTTATCACTAACACCTTCTCTGCATCAAGATGCTGATGATCAGATTTTAGGTGAGTATCAGGATATGGCTGTTGATCAGAACTTAGTATCAGATCAGCAATTAGAGGATGTTGAAGCCTCCATTGCTACTCACACAGTTGTCTTATCAGAAGATACTGATTCTCTAAGTTCTGATGCTGCAAATGTTGGAGATACTGGTGAGGCTGCTACAACTGTAGATGCTGATGAAGCAGGTCCTTCAGGACATACTCCTCCACTGACTCTTCCTAAGTCTGAACTGGTAAAGGAGTTTGTTATCAGGGATGCACCAGTACCTTGGAGTGAAACTCCTGCAGGTCAGGAGTGGACTAAGGAATGGAACTCAGTTTCATGTGTTCCAAATGCTTTACATCTTGCTGAGCACTTGACTAAAGCTGATGAAATGTTACATTCTGATGATTTTAAAACCCAGCTTAGAGTCACTGCATTGAGTACTAAACATCTACAAGGTCTTCATTCCAACACTCATGCAGAGCTACACAAGATTCAGGAGAACTTTATCAAACAGGAACAAGTTTGGAAAATTGATAAGAAAAAGTTCTTCCAACCTACCATTGACAGGGTTGCTTATATTGAGAAAACTCAAGAGAAGCAACAAGCTCAGATTGATCAAATTCTGAAAAATCAAGCTTCTCAGCAATCGCAACTTACTGAAATCCAGACCTCAGTGGAACTACTTATCTCTCTTTTATTACCTGCTGATGCCAAAAAGGGGGAGAAGGTAATTAAGTCCAAATGCAAAACCAACAAGACACTGCAAGGAAAGGATGATGGAAAAGATGACCAAGGAAACTCTGGAATGGGTAGTGGTCATAGTCAAGGTAGAAGGTTTACATCAAGACAAGCTAGTCACAGAACAAGTTCTGATACTGGGAAAAGAATAAGTTCTGCTGCTGGTAAAAGGATAAGTTCTGATGAACTTCTAGATCTTGATGAGGAAATGTCAAGACAGTTATTTCTTCAAGAAAATCCAGGGATGGACTTGGAAAGTTTAAAGGAAGAAGAAGCCAGACTTAAATTAGAGAAAGTCACATCTAAATCTGAAGCTTCTGGTAAAAAGTTACTTCCAAAACCTAAAGGCATTGTGATCAAAGAAAGGATACATACTGAAGAAACTTTGGCTAGATCACAACCACAGATAGATCCAAGGGTAAAGAAAAGGTTGGTGAACCTATCAAGCCTTATGTACCTCCTGAGGAAGAAGAAATTACTGATGGAAAAGATGATCTTGCTCTGACTTCAAGAAAAGTTCTTAAAACAACCTCTGACATGGCTCAAGTTGTTCAGAGTCAAGAAATTGTAAGTTCTGATATTCAGAAGAAGCAAGTAACCTCTGACAGTGCTCAAGTTAACTTGATATCAGAAAATAAATCTAAAACACTCCTACCAGGATTCACTAAAGCAAAACAGACTCAATCTTTGAAGACTACTCCAAGTGGTTTTGAAGCAAGAGTAGTTACTGGAAAGGAAGCTAGAGATAAAACTGGATTGGGAAGTGCTGATGAAAGAAGAGTACACAACACTACTGATGATCCAACTTCCTTGAGTGAACCAGGTATTGGAGCAACTCCTGAGAGATTGAATCAACTAGAATCTGTACAGATGGTTTACCATACCTACTTGAAAGAATACATCATGTTGTATTTCATGACAGATGGTAGGGTTTATCATATAAGACAAAATGCCATTCCTTTGAAGTATTTTGAAGAATTGGAGCATGTACTTTTCTTACTTCAAGTGGATGACAGAATAACAGAGACTGCTGCAAACTACTTAAAAGAACAGATTCAGAGACAGAAAAGGCTTTATTCTGTTAAGTCTGACAGCAGATATGTTCCAAAGTACAGAGATCACAATGGGGATATTGTTGATATGAAGCCTAATACTGCACAGATCAGAACATATCTTGGTATTAAGGGGCTTGAATTCAATCTAGAGTCTAACAAAGCTTATGTTATAAGACTAGATCGGGAGTTGAGAAAAGCAAAGATTAATGATCTCAGAGCTGCAATATTTCAAACTGGTGAAGATACTGCAGAGCTTAAAGATGTCAAACGGAGAATGATTGATGAACTCAGATATGCTGAGAAATGTTTGTTGAAGAATTATCTCAGAACAACTCCTGACATCAGAGAGATCAGAAAATGATGAAGCCAAGTCAAAGATCTACAACTACTTAAAATTCTGATGTGTATACAGACCAAAGTTGTTATCAGAAGTTGAATTGGTAAAAGCTTTAAGGACTGTAAGTTGTAGTTATCTTGTCTATTTCTCATGCATTTGTACTTAATGTTTTTGACATCATCAAATATCTGTTAAACTTGTATATTTTGCTAATTTACAAGTTGGGGGAGATTGTTAGATATATTTGATAATATCATGGCTAATATGTTTTATGTTTAGATTTTAGATCTTATTTGAACAGAACAAATCAGTACTTAACTGATCAGTACTTATACTGGAAGTCAGAACTTAAGGGATATCAGTACTTATGTTATCAGGAGATAGATATCAGAACTTAAGTGCTGAAGGATGATCAGATAAGGACAGTAGCTGATTGAAGTTAAGAAGATCAAGATAAACATAAGAAGAGATATGCATGAAGAAGGAATTCCGTAAAGAATGGAATACTTGGAATAGAAGATATCTGATTAATATATATTAGGAAGCAGAATTATATTCCATATCAATTAGCGATTATCTTGTAACTGTGTAGTATATAAACACAGACATAGGGTTTACACTAGAAGTGTTATCATTATCGAGAATATTATTTACTATAACCCTAGCAGCTCTCGTGATATTTTGTTCATCACTGAGAGATAACAGTTCCAGATTGTAACAGAGTTTATTGTTTCAATAAAGTTTGTTTTCTGTTACATAAGTTCTTGAAGTTTGATTTGATTGTAATAAACACTGTATTCACCCCCTCTACAGTGAAAGTGTGACCTAACATGCTTATAGAATAGAGTCTTGTCAATTGTTCCTCTAGTGAATCCATGTTTTAGCAGAAATTCTGATAGTGTGTCATACCAAGCTCTAGGTGTTTGCTTCAACCATAGAGAGCCTTTAGCAGTTGATAAACAAAATCTGGAAATTCTGGATCTTCAAAGCCATGTGTCTGTTGCACATAAACTTCTTCTTTCAACTTACCATCAAGAAATGCACTCTTTACATCCATTTGATACACTTTAAAATTTTAGTGTACAGTAATTGCAAGAAAGATCCTTATTGTTTCAAGTCTTGTAAATGGAGAAAAAGTTTCATCATAATCAATTCCTTCTTCTTGCGAGTAGCCTTTTGCAACCAGCCTTACTTTGTTTCTTGTTATAATTCCATTTTCATCCATTTTGTTCCTGTAAACCCACTTGTTCCAATTATGCTTATGTTCTTTGGGGCAGGAACCAACTTTCAAACTTTGTTTCTCTCAAATTGATTTAGCTCTTCTTGCATGGCAGATATCCAGTCAGGATCAAGTAGAGCTTTCTCAGTTTTCTTAGGCTCAATTTGTGAAAGAAAGCATGCATGTAGACATTCATTTACAGTTGCACTTCTAGTCCTCGCTCCAACATTTGGATCACCAATAATTGCATCTTTTGTGTGACTCATATCCCATTTACTAGTGTGATTTTGTTGAATTGAATTTTCTGCATTTTATTCACCATTGGCATGACTTGCAGAACTTTCTCATTTTTCTCCCCCTGAGTTTATGCCATCAAACTCATGTGTATGAGATGAGTTTTCATCTTTATGATTTACTTGCTCAATTGACTCTCTATTCATTCTATTGTTTGTGTTGATCTCAGATTCATCTTCATAATTACTATCAATGTTTAGATTTTCAAACTTAAGGGCTTCAACTTCATTTTCATCAAGACACTCCAAGCCTGGACACTTGTGATCAGCAAAGGTCACATCTGTGCTTTCCATAATTTTCTTTTGTTCAAGCACATAAACTCTGTAGGCAGTTCTATCCAATAAATATCCCGAAAAAATTGCTTCAAAAATTTTAGAGTCAAATTTTTCCACATATTCAGAGTTGTCTTTTAGCATAAATACTTGCTTCCAAACACATGCAGATGCTTCACAGTAGGCTTCTTTTTGACAAAATTGAGTAAGGTGACTTGGCAAGATTTTTGTTCATGAGATATTTGTTTTGAGTGTAGCATGCAATGTTGAAAGATTCTTCCCAAAAACTTATTGGCAAATTGGCATCTTGCAACATTGTTCTAGCAGCCTCAACTAGGGTTCTATTCTTCCTTTCAACTACCCTATTTTTTTGAGGTGTCCTTACTACTGAGAACTCTTGAACAATACCCTTGTCTTTGCAGAATTCATTTGAAATTGCATTCCTGAATTATGTGCCATTGTCACTCCTCAATCTTTTCATAAAATTTTGATCTTCAGCCTGCTTCTCAATCTTCTTGATGTGTTCAATAATGATGTGTGTAGTTTCATCATTTGAATGCATAAACTCTACACATGTGTACCTTCAGTAGTCATCCACCATCACAAGTGCATATTTCTTTCTAGAAATAGATAAGACATTAACTGGTCCAAACTGGTACATGTGAATAAGTTGCAATGGGGCACTTATGGAATTCACAGTTTTGCTTTTGTGACCCGACCTTTTCATTTTTCCTTTTTGACAAGCCTCACAAATTTCATCCTGAGCAAATTCCAGATTTGGAATGTCTCTCACTAATTCCTTTTTCACTAAGGTATTAATTGCTTTGTAATTCAGGTGAGAAAGTTTCTTGTGCCACAATTTGCTTTGCTCAATGGATGCCTTGGTATAGAAGCAACATATACCATCCTTATTTGCTGAGTATAGACCTGCAATAAACAAGCTTCCTTTCCTTGCTCCTTTCAAAGCAACTTTACCAGTCTTTTTGCTGATAATTGAGCAGTCTCCTTTGTCAAATAAAACTTTAAATCCTCTATCTGTGAAGTGACTGACACTTAGGATATTTACTTCAAGACCAGCTACCAGTACTACATCATTAATGATAACATTCCCAGAAATTAACTTGCCATATCCCATTGTGAATCCTTTGTTGTTATCTCCAAAAGTCACCAATGGGCCAACCATCTCCTCAAATTGTGATAGCAGGGCTTTATCACCTATCATATGTATGGAGCATCCACTGTCAATGATCCATATGACTCTCTTTATTTGAACCTGCACACAATAAGGATTAAGTGTGTTTAGCTACCCAAGCAGTATTGGGTACTTTCTTCTTTTTAACAGAAGTTGCAGAAGTAGAATTTGATGATTCAGAAGGAACAGTGTGCAATGATTGATTTGCATTTTCCTTTATAACTATAGATCCAAGGTTAACTTCATTAAGATCTATTCTCAGTTTATGACAGCTAGTCATTACTTTCATATTTCAAGGAATGCAATCAAATTTGTCACATAAGGAATAGAGATCTTCAGCCTTTACTTCATTATATTTTCATGCTCCCACTTTTGGCTCACTAACAGCCTTTTTACAAAGGTGAGTTAGAGGATTAGTTGAGCCACACTTTTGACATTATTTCCTGGGAGCATCTGCAACAAATGCAAAGTTATTACTCTTCTTCACTCTAATTTTCCCATTTGTGTCCTTATTCTTCTTTCCTATATTCTCAGTCTTGATTTCCTTGATTGGTGTCTTAGAAACTTGATTGACCATGGGATTTTTTTTTAATTTCAGCAGTAGTAGTGGTTTCTTCATTTTTCTTCTCATTGTCTTCATCTGCAAATTCTTGTTTGATGACCAACTCAAACTCACTGAAATTGACTTCACATGCCTTGAACAAAGGTGCATCAACTTTTCTCAGCATAACTGGGACATCTTGATCTGCAATTGCCTTTCCTTTGTCACCTTCATTTTTCTTGTTATTGTTCAAGGCATCATAGTCCAAACCTATAACTATATTAGCACATGGTTTGTTCTTCTCATGGCATTGTCCAACCAACTGAGATGCATTTCTGAAAGACTTCAATTTCACCTGCACACTTGAGCTTGTTTTTCAGATATTCATTTTCTTGCTTGAATGTTTCAAGCTCAACAAGATGCAGCTCTAATTCCTGCTTTTCAATCTCAAGCTTCTGATTTGTCTTTGACAGTCTACTAACCTCCTCAGTAGCTGCCACCATGCTTGTGTGGATATGAAACATCTCTAAACCCATCTTTTTAACAGTTTCTTTATATTAGCTTGTAATTAAATCAATGGTAGTTAGATTGGTACCTCTAATTTTGATGAGGATGGTTCTCCTTGCTCAAGAGCCATAAGTGCTTAATTGCTAAATTTTTCATTCTCATCATCTTCATCGCAACTCTTGCCTTCAGCTATGTAAACCTTTCCATGTTGTTTCTTCAAGAGAGTTTCATACTTTGCTTTTAATTCAAGATATGCTTTATCCTTCTTCACTTTCTTTGACTTCCTGCACTCAGTTGCAAAGTGGCCCAACTAATCACAGTTAAAGCACCTTATTTTTGATCTGTCAATAGATCCTGTTTTGTAGCCACCTTTGCTAGCCGAGTTAAACTGAGTTTTTGGTTTCCAGTTGTTGCTATTTGAGGACTATCCCTTGCTCTTGAAAAATCTTGCCTTTTTAACCCTGATGTTAGAGAATTTTCTAGCCAGATAAGCCATTGATTAATCCATCTCATCTAGCTCATCAAGGGTGTAGTATTCATCTTCCTCGTGCAAAAAACTTATTTTTGAAGTCCCTTGTTCTTTTGCTCAACAGCATAAATGGCTGGAATTTGAGCATCTTGTTCATCTTCACTTGTTTCACTGTCATTGACCACCAAGGCACTGGATCCATCAACTACATGTCCTTGGTTTGCCTTCAATGGTTTTCTTTGTAACATTTCAAGCTCATATGTTTTCAAGATCCCATATAAAACTTCCAGCTGCTCAAGTCTCTTCCTTCTCTAATAACAGATATTTTTTGTTCAATGTGGTCAGGAAGGGCAAGAAAAAACATCAGGTTAACCTCCTTAGATTCACAATATTTATCAATAAATTATGAGTCATTTATCAATCTGTTGAATCTTTCTAAAACTTCAGTAATTCCTTCTTTAGGCCTGGCCATAAAACCCTCATATTGAGACACCAGTATTCTCCTTTGATTTGATCTTACTTCCTCTGTACCTTCACACAGAATTTCAATCTTCTCCCAAATCTATTTGGCTGTGTCACAGTTGACAATATTGTTGTGCATAACATTTTCAAGTGACTCTATCAGAATAGTTGCAGGCCACTGTTCAGGGAGATCTTTCCCATTTCGGGCTCTGTGTATTTTGAAGGGCCTTTAGGAGTAAAATGAGCTGGAATGACCATGTCTCCATCAGTAGATTCATCAACCCTTTTCATGGGGATAAAGGGGCCATTCTTGAGAATCTGGATATATATGGGATTGGCCATCCTTATGAACAACATCATCTTTTTCTTCCAAAGTATATATTTGATTTTATCATAGGCTGGTATCATGATATTGTTTATCTTTTGTGCACTCATTCTTTGAAGATCTTTATCTGTTTACTTTCATATTTTTCTCTGATACCACTTGTTAGATATTGAATGTAACACAGAGGAAGGGGGTGAATGTGTTTCTTGGATATTTTAGCATTTTTAAATTTATTTGGTTTTTAGACGAACAAAGCAATTTAGATTTTGCAAAGATATTGTGTTTACAGAAATAATCAACAAGCACTATATTTTCAAAACTCACTTAATTTGTATTAATTAAGTTTTTCTTGCTACAAATTTTATGTACTTAAGAAAATAAGAACTCGGTTTCTATCTTGAGAGAATACAAGAAAATCTAGATCTGTTTTTTACTTGTGAACTAATGACCAGTGCATGTTTTATAGACTAGCAGCACGGGTTTACAAGACTTGCACTAAAATATACTAAACTGCTTTCAAAAGCAAAAAATTTATATTTCCATTTCTAGCTTAGCAAATCTGTGCAGAATCTTGCAGGTCTATGACCATCCTTTGTCCGGTTAATCTTGGCCCTTGATCTTGTATTCTCTTAGCTACTTTGTAGACTTTTCAATCCAGTTGATAGATCATTTTTTGATTAATAATCTTGAATCTTTACCTTGTCTGTATACTGTATTTGAGAGGCATGTCGAGATCTCCAGTTTATTCTATAGAGAAGTGACATCTCGATAAGTATAATGACTTATCGAGCTCTTTAAGTTCTCTATAGGTATACTTGACTTGTCCAGGACTCTAGATTCTTGCATGTGAAATGACTTTTCGATATGTCTGAGATCTCTACATGAGAAATGACTTATTGATATCTCTGATATCTCTATATACACATTTTGACTTTTCGGTATCTCTGAGATCTCTATATGAGAGATTGACTTGTCGATATCTCCAATTCTTCATATCTTCATTTGATTTATCGATATCTCTGAGTTCCCTACATGCAGATATGACTTTCCAATATCTCCAGTTCTCTGCATCTTCATTTGACTTGTCGATATCTCTGAGACTTCTCTACAAGCCATTTTGGACTTCTCAACAACTCATTCTGGACTTCTCGAACAACTTCTCGATATAACTTGATCTGTGACTTGTCGATATCTTGACTTAGAGCATTTTTTATAGAACAGATTTATTCAATTCCAAGCTTTTACACTTTTCTCTGAGGCATGATCATGGTTTGATCTTCTTCCAGAGTTTATTATTTAGCTTGAATCTGTTTATAGAAAAATCCTCCAGTCTAATCTTCTAACATTTTTACAGACTCAAGAAATACAATAAAGGATACAAAATTGATTATCAAACAACTTAATAAAGAGTTGCAACTAGTTGTAAATGAATAAAGGGTTGCATAGTAGGTTGCAACTAGTTGTAAATTGCAACTTTAGTTGCATACTAGTTTGCATAGTACTAAGGGTTTCATAGTAGATTTAGAAACTAGTTTGGATAAGTTGCATAAAGGGTTGCAACTAGTTGTAAGTTGCAACATTAGTTGCATACTAGTTTGCATAGTAGTTTGCAACGTTAGGCCTTCTTCATTAGTTGCAACTAGTTTGAAACCTGTTTCCCCCCTTGGGTCGATCCGATTATCCTTTGGGGTTAATCGTTCCAGGGTTTTTAGAATAAACTCGTTTCCCCGGGATTAAGGGACAAATTAGGGTTTAAAGCTTAGGGCCTTTAGGCCCTAAACACTGGAGCCTAAACCTCTAATTTGAAGTTGATTCCCCCCCCCTTGGGGTGATCTAGTAAACTTTTGGGATTCACCATTCCAGGGTTTTTAGAATAAACTCGTTCCCCTAGGATTAAGGGACAAATTAGGTTTTAGGGTTAAAGGTTTAAGGCCTTCAGGCTCTAAATCTTGGAGTTCAAACCTTTAATTTAAAGTCGGTTTCCCACCTTTAGATCGATCTGGTTAACCTTTGGGGTTCAACATTCTAGAGTTTTTAGAATAAACTCGTTCCCCCGAGATTAAGTGACAAATTAGGGTTTAGAATTCAGGGCCTTCAGCCCCTAAACCCTGGAGCCTAAACCTCTAATTTCAATCTGGTTTCCCCCCTTTGGGTTGATCCGGTTAACCTTTAAGGTTCACCGTTACAGGGTTTTTAGAATAAACCCGTTCTCCCAGGATTAACCCAAGAGCCTAAACCTTTAATTTGGAGCTGGTTTCCCCCCTTTGGGTCTATCCGGTTAACCTTTGGGGTTCACCATTCCAAAAATTTTGGGTTCACCATTCCAAAAAATTTAGAATAAACTCGTCCCCCCAGGTAAACCCGTTCCCCCGAGATTAAGTGACAAATTAAGGTTTAGGGTTCAGGAAATACCCTAAATCATAGAGCCTAAACCTCTAATTTGAAGCCGGTTTCCCCCATTGGGTCGATCCGGTTAACCTTTGGGGTTCACCGTTCCAAAGTTTTTAGAAAAATCCGTTCCTCCGGGTTAACTCGTTCCCCCGGGATTAAGTGACAAATTAGGGTTTAGGGTCTGGCCCTAAACCCTGGAGCCTAAACCTCTAATTTGAAGCCGGTTTCCCTTCTTTAGGTTAATCCGGTTAACCTTTGGGGTTCACCGTTCCAGGGTTTTTAGAATAAACCCGTTCCCCCGGGATTAGGGGACAAATTAGGGTTTGCATACAGGTTTATGTTGCATAAAGGTTTGCATATAGGTTTACATGTAATATATTATTTAGTTTTTTTCTACTTTTCTTTGGGTGTGTAGTTATGTTGCATTTAGGGTTGTTTGGGTTGTTAAACCTAGTTAATTAATTTTCATATTAGGTTTCATATGGGGTTATATTTTAAATAGTGTTGCATAAAGGGTTGCATATTTGTTTGGTTATGTTGCATAAATGGTTGCATATAGGGTTAAATTCATATATTTTTTAAAAGTTTTTCTACTTTTCTTGTAACTAGGTCATCAACTTGCTTATGAGGTTGCATAAGGGTTTACATTTTTTATTAATGTTGCATAAATGGTTATATAAGGTTTTACAATAACGATATATTCAAAACTTGTAATGCAAATGTGTAACGAAGACATATCCTCCTTCCTGTACCAAAAGACATCATCTTTATCTCCCTACTACATGTTATATCAAGCCCCTCTTCTCCTCCATTCCTAGTCAAGAATCTCTCTGGCCGAATCTCTATCGGATCTTTCCACACCTCACCATCCCTTACCATCTCCACCAACATAAAAATTTACCACAGTATTCTTAGGAATCAAATAACCATCAAACTCCACCTCCTCAATCACCGAATATGCCAACAAAAAGTGACCAGGTGGATGGTGCCTCAAACCTTCCAACACGGTTGCTTTTAAGTACGACATTATCTGCAGCTCTTCCACCTTCACCACCTTCTTCTCCACTAACTCCTCTCTCTCTCTCTCTCCCATAACCGAGACAATTTTCTGATAAAGATTCTCCTGAATATGAGGATTTTTTTTGTCCTGATTATGTACAAAACTAATCCATGAGTGTTACAAAAAAATATTGCGAAACTACACTAGAAACTTAAGTGATGACATGACTCGACACTTCAAATGCAACTATAATTTTATTAAATCAAGTATAGTATTGTTGTTTTAGAAAGCCTTCCTAAAAGTACACATGGCTCTGACAAAAAATAATATAATATTAGGCACATTAGCAACTCAAGTCCTGACAAGATTTGACATGTCAAATGTAAATAAATTCAGCTGAAATCAAGCTGAGCAAGGTGTTTTTTTAGAAAGCCTAAAAATACAACTGCATTTTGACAAGAAAAGTTAAAATGATGCACACTAGAAACTCAAATCATGACATGATTTGACACGTCAAATGCAACTAAATTTAATTAAAATTCAACCAGAGCAAGTTGTTATTTTGAAATCCCGAGTACCAGATTGCAACTATATATACAAACCATTATGTCCCGAGTTTTAACAAAAAAATTAAAAATTATGCACACTAGAAACTTAAGTTATGACATTATTCGACAAAAAAAATAAAAATTACGCACATTAGAAACTCAAGTTATGACATGATTTGACACTTCAAACGCAACAAAGTCGCACAAAATTCAAGCAAAGTAAGCTTTAAAATTATTCCAAAGTAAGCTTTAAAATTATTCCAGGACTTTGACAAGTAGTTGAAAAATTACGAAAGTTGGCAACTAAATTCAAGACAAACTTGGACACCTCAATAATAACCTCAAATTACTACATTCAAAAAATTAGAGGCGGGTAAGGCTTTCGAATGTCAAAAATTATTCCACGACTGTCGCACGAAATTGAAAAATTGCGAAAACTATTAATATAATACAAGACATGATTGGACACCCAAACAGAAACTCAATACAAGACATGCTTGGATAGGTTCATCGCAGACGGAAACTGTTAAAATGAAAACAAAATTTAGTGTGGGTTTGACGACCGTTAAACTCATGTACGATTTTGACATTATTTTTTAAAATTATGGAAACTAGGAACTGAATACACTCCATAGTGGGACACATCAATCACAATCGAAAACTTCTAAAATGAAAACAGAGCAAGCGGTCTGGCAAGTAAATGTGTTACATGGTTTGACATGTATATTGCAACCGAAAAGTAGTAAACTGATGAAAGTAGGCTTTTATGTACTTTCTGTAACCATCAACTAGTAAACTATTTTGACATATTATTGAAAAATTCTAAAACCTAGAAAGTGAATACATTACATGATTTGACACGTCTTTTGCAACGGATTCTCATAAAATGAAAGGACTTTTACATAAGATTGTCATAATCATAAACTCATGCATCATTTTGACTTATTTTTTAAGAACTCTGTAACTTAGCAACGCAAATATTACATAATCAGACACGTTTTTTGCAATACGACTTTCGTAAAATGAAAGGACTTCAGCATGAGGTTGTTGCAACCATAAATCAATGCACTTATTTGCTCTTATTTTTCAAAATTTCTGCAATATAGCGACTTTATACGTAAATGATGCGACACTTCAAATGCAAACTAAAACTCCTAAAATCAAAGGGCCTGGATGAGGCTCTCGCAACCATAAACCAATCTACTTTGTTTACTTGATTTTTTAAAATTCTCCAAGCAGTTATACAAGCTAGCAACTCAATAAACCAATTCTTTGACATAAGTAATTTGGACAATAGCAACTTCATATGAAACAAAATTCTAATTTAAAAACATAATTATTTTTAAAGAGATTAAATCCCAGCAACGTCTTATACAACTGAAAAAAAAGAAATGTTCAAAATCAATCTTTAATTTTATTTTCAATCTTTTATCATAGAAACAAGCAGATCTACAAATTTGATACCACTTCGGTGGGTTTATGTTACCTGATTTCCGATTTAAAAGAAATTTGGAGAAGTAGTTTGACTTTCGATTTTGATGATGAAGAACAAAACAATTGTCAATTGATTTGTGTAATTTTCTTCAATGAGTTTGTAAGCAATCAAAGCAATCGTTGATGATTATTGATGTGAAAGAAACGAAGATGTTTGTTGATAATAAAGAAAGTTGCAGATTGTTGATGAAGAAGAAATTGGTCAACAGCGGCTGAAGTCCTTTTTTTCCCTTCTTTTTTGTTATCGTAGTATTTATGCAAAATAAATTGTTCTTTGTACCTAGAAATGCAAATACTTTTAAAAACTGTAATTATTTTTGCAAAAGTTTTCTTCTTTTAGTATATCTATGAAAAATTCACTTAATTTAGTTCCCAATTTTCATCTCATCGTAATATAATAAGGATTTCTATCATGAAAAATATATTATTTTAATAAACAAAATAATTTAAAGTTTTAACTATGCTTAAATTAAAGACTAATTAGCACTTTACATCCCAAAACTTTGGCTGAATCTCACTTTGGTACTATTACTTTTAACCTTAATAGTTTGCATCCTAAACTTAAAAAAAGGTGACTTTTTGCATCCCTTTGGTAGTTTTGTCGTTAAGCCAGACGTTAACGTTAATTTTCAGAAGGGCATTTTTGGTAATATTTTTATATTTCAGTTTGCATCCTAGAATTTTCCTCAAATCTTACTTTACATCCTAAAGTTTTATAATTCAGTTATCAAAAAATAATGGTAATTACAAATTATCAAAAAATAAATCGAGTCATATTATTTTTTATGTTCAAATTAGGATTTTAAAACTGGACCATTAGTTAATTTGGTCTAGTTTATATAATTTTTTAACGCGGAATCTTTACTATATTTGTTGTATATTAAATTCTAAAAGTCAATTTATAAAATTTTATAACTTACACGAAACTCATAAAATTATAATTAATTCAGTGTTGTTTTCACAATTATAATATAACTGAAATCAGAAAGAAAATAGAGAGAAAGATAATTAAGAATTTTATAATACGATATTACTTTATTTATAAAATTTACAAATTATAAAAGCATAAGTTATTTATGAATTTAAGTATATATTTTAAGTATTGTACAAGTAGATATCATATAATATTATATAATCTTGTCCGTTTAAATTAATTTTCAAGTATTAGGATCAGACTATCTTTAATTATTCTCGTTACGCTTATTTTATTTAGCTAATGATTATTTACTATTTTTTCTTAATATAATACTCCATCCGTCTCATAATTGAGGCTACTACAAATTATAGTACCATAATTGATTTTTAAAATTTTCGTTTCTTTATAAAAAATTTAACATTAAATTTTTATTTGGAAGAAAAGAATTTAAAAAAAATGAGGCAACTATATTTCATAAGAGTTTTAAAATGTGTGTCGAGCTCTCATATTCCAATGTAAAGAAAATGGGTGGGATAGAGAGAATATTATAATTCGACTTATTATATTTCATTTTAAATTATATAAACTTGGAAAAAGAAAATTGAATTATTTTAGATAAATTTGTTTATTTGTTTAAAATAATTGTGGGATGCAAACTGTTATAATTTAAAGTTATAGACCTAAAATGATATTAAAGAGAAAATATGGGATGCAGACTGTAATTTACGTTTGCATAATTTTTTTGAAAATATATATTACCAGAATTACCCCTCTGATAATAACGTTAACGTCTGACTTAACGTCATAAATGTTAAAAGGATGCTTATTGACTGTGTTTCTAAACTTTGGGGTACAAACTGTTTTAGTTTAAAATATTAAAACTGAAGTGAATGAGATTCAGCCAAAATTTTGGGATGATTAGTCTTAAAAAATTGAATGGTGGAGATTAAGATTGTACTTGTTTGAATTTCCGGGAGCAGAACACAGCAGCAGCACCACATGTTCCCGCTAAAAACACACTTGTTCAAAAAACTCTCTCAATCTACACCTTCTACCTCCACTTCACACTCTCCTAGCCTCTCTCTACTGGCAGATCAATGCACTTCCTTCAATCAAATCCTCCAAATCCACGCCCAAATGATCGTCTCCGCTCGCATTTTCGACAACTTTGCAGCCAGCAGATTACTTTCATTCTGCGCTCTTTCTGGGAACCTAAATTATGCTATCAAGATCTTTAATAATACTCATCAACCCAATTCATATATGTGGAACACTCTCATTAGAGCCCATGCTAATAGTACTAGTCCAATTGATGCTTTAAATCGTTATAAGAAAATGCAGAGGATGGGGGTTTTGCCTGGGAAACACACGTTTCCGTTTGTTTTGAAGGCGTGTTCGAAGTTACGGAGAGCTGAGTGTTGTGTGCAGGTGCATACCCATGTTTTGAAACATGGGTTTGATTTTGATTTGCATGTTTTGAATGGGTTGATTAGGGGGTACACTGTTTTGGGTGATTTGGCGGGTGCCCGTAAGTTGTTTGATGAAGTTTCTGTGAGGAGTTTGAGTATTTGGACTACGATGGTTTGCGGGTATGCTCAGAATCGTTGTGCTAATGAGGCATTGGCGCTTTTTGATCAGATGGTTGAGGATAAGGTTGAGCCTAATGGTGCTACATTGGCTTCTGTGTTGTCGGCTTGTGCTCAATCGGGGTGTTTGGATTTTGGAGAGAAGGTTCATGTTTATATGGAGGAGAGAGGGGTTGAAGTGGGGGTGATTCTCGGAACGGCTTTGGTCAATATGTATGCTAAGAATGGAGCAATATTGTTGGCTTGGAAGTGTTTTGATGGTATGTTGGAGAAGAATATTGCAACTTGGAATGCGATGATATGTGGCTTGGCAGCTCATGGATATGCTAAAGAAGCAATAAGTCTATTTGGTGAACTTGAAGAAAAGGGTGTTGTTCCGAATGATATTACATTTGTTGGGGTTTTGTCTGCCTGTTGCCATGCTGGATTGCTTGATTTTGGTCGAGAGATGTTTGAGTCGATGAGTATAGTGTATGCGATTGAGCCAAGGATAGAGCATTATGGATGCTTGGTTAATCTTCTTGGGAGGGCTGGAAAGCTAATGGAGGCCGAGGAAGTTATAAGGAGAATGAGATGGAATGCGGATGTGATGATCTGGGGAGCCCTGTTGAGTGCTTGTAAAAATCATGGAAATATTGAGATTGCTGAACGTGTAGTTAAGGAAATTCTTGCTTTGGATCCTCATAACCATGGGGTTTATGTTGTTTTATCTAACATGTATGCAGAAGTTGGCCAATGGACTGATGTTTCAAGGCTAAGGAAAGTGATGAAAAAGGAGAGTTCAATGAAAACTCCTGGTTTGAGTCTTATCAGTGGGGATGATTAATTGATGCATCTCCGTGTATCCTCTAGCATATTACACCACTAATACTTTCTGACTAATACAACAAGCTGTGACTTCTGATGAACGAAGTAGTCAAAGTTCAATGCATTTACAGGGAATAAGACTTATTTTCTTTTAGCAACAAAAAGCTGAAGGATTGTGTTGACACTGTCTGAATTTAGCTGACAAGTCTCCAGAAATACACCGGCTTAAACAGAACCTAATTATGTGAAGAACACTAGCCTTTTATACCTGAATCTCATCTTCCTGTGAGTGTCATGCTTCAAGATGCAATACCAAAACTTGGTAGAACTGATCTAAAAATATGAACTTTTTCTGAGCTCCATCAATCAATGAAAGCTTATAAATCCAAACAAGATAACACATACTGTATTGAGATCGATTAAAAGTCTAAACGGTACAATTTATTTCACTCGGATCTTTTATCTTTCTCGTTCTTATATATTTGTGAAAGATCACGAGTTACAAAGATTAAAACATAATTGGTTTCAGAAGTAGCCATCCTGCGTTTGGTTCAGGATCGTTGATAATTCTGTGCTTTAGTCGCTCTGTAAGACTTGAAAACAAGGATGGCTAGTATTGTCTTTTTGGGCACTTCAGATTATAACTTCTTTAACTTGAACATCATGGAGATATGAACACGAAATGATGAGATCTCCTAGTTTAGGTTTCTCAATCAAGAGAACTTTCTACAATTATTCAGCCGTGTTAAAACCCGCATAGCACACAATGATAACTTAGACAACAAATAACACAAGATACAGTCTAAAGTTCAATTCTCATTCAAAATACAATCTGAAACACATCAATGTTTTGGACATCTTTTGACACTTTCACCATATTACATATTGGTCCTTCACCTTGAGTGTCTTCAAAATGTACTGCTATATAATAGTGTGAAAATCAACTTGCATCACACTCGCGCACACACCGCTACATATATTATTTGGCTCATTTTATAGCTCAAACCGATCAAAGCAGACTTAACCTCTAAGCTTGCGCTTTACGGTAAAGATCTATTAAGGGACACGGGCAAACATGAAACCTAATACATTCACATTACTACAACACCATTGCTTATGTTGGATGTTCTTCATGTCAGCACTTCTAAACATCACCAGCTTGTTCACAGAGATCAAGCAAGTCTAGTGTCTGCAGAACCAAAAATAAGAACTATTACTTTTAAAAATGAGAGCCCGAGTAAACATTTTAAAAAAAGAATCAGTAACTACGAGTTTTGACCGACCTCTGGGACTGAAAGCTCAAGCCGGAATTTCGGGCCATCATAGTGATGCAAAACAGGCCTAAAAGCATCTTCCTCCAGCGCCTTGCAGATTTTTCTAATACGGATCCTAACCTGTTACAAAGGATAGAAGTACTTTAGGTTAAGAGGTGCAGAACACTCATCTGTAAAAAAATTATGGCATTCATCACTTACTTGCGCAGGAAACCTCGATTCACCTTTGCACTTTTTATCTTCCCATGCAGTAGCATCAATGTTGGAACCGCCAAAACCCGAAGCCTGTGCGAAGAAAAGTTAAAGGTACATGTGCTAAGAAAATCCCCACACAACAAACACGAGATGCAGATACAATTTAATCAGTACAAGACATAGGACCTTTGCAGAAACTTTTTTCGTAAAGGGAAACTAAAAGAATCCTAAATGGGTTATTAAAGGTTAAAAGCCTGTTTGGTTAAAGGTTAAGAGCCTGTTTGGGCAACCTGTAAGTTAGCTCATTCTAGACATTTGAGTTTCATCCCATTCACATAGCCCCTGATTACACTATCAAACTAGGTTAAGATGTTAAAAACCAGGTAAGGATTTTAGAAAGTGGGGAAGATGAAAGTGCAAATTTGGGTAAAATACCCAAACAATCCTAAAAGATTCAAGTATAAATTTTACTTTTGCCTATAAGTAGAACATATTCTCATTAAGTAAGAAGTAACACCAAAAGGGTTAAAGAAATTGCAGTTAGGTAAAATACCCAAACTTCCACCTACATCAAACAAATAGATGTTTGAACTCGAGATTACCTCGAAAATACCGTGCAACTGGTGAGTGGTGTAGTTGTAAAGGAACAGAGGTAAGCCAGGTGTTATTGCACGAACAGAGTCCCTGTATCTTGGTGGTAGGCCTGAAAAAAACATCAGTTAATATGCAAAAGTGGTGCAGACAATAGCAAGACAGTACTTTCTATTAATCAGAATATTGCGGAACTTTGAGTTCTTAGTCAATGGTCTTAAATTCCATGCAAGGTACATCCAAAACAATACCTGATGATTCTCAACTACAGTGATTGAAATCAGTTTTGTAAGAGAATTTAATAATATAAACTACATCAAAGAAGATTTGAACTAATACATTTCATGATTCCTTTTTAAATAAAAGTTCATAATGTATAATTTACTGTGTGAACGAAGCATCCACGAATATGATTTTTAAGTAATCTTTAAATGCATCTTAATATCTGTGGAATAGTCAAATATCTAACAATGAAGTAATTAACAAAGGGAAATCATAAAATACATTTCACACTTTTTATATAAGAAGTTCACATTTTACTTGGGTCAACTGCTAAAGGTCTCAATGATAGAACTTATGTAAGTTAATAACATAGAAATAATATACAAGGACAAGAATAATAAAAATTCTGAGTTAACATTCTGTGAAACTGATATTAAAAAAAATACCAAACAATTCAAGCGACCTACGGTGCAAATATATTTCGCTTGGCATTTATGACATGAAAAAAAAAATTACCTTGTACTGGAAAAAGTAGAGGATCAAGTTCAAAACATTATAAAAAAACTAAAAGATATACAAGTCCTGCTGTTCTTCAATTTATATATACGTGTGTGTGCGTGAATTATATTAGTACGATGTGCCAAACTTGCATTTTTGCTAGTAGAACTACAGACATTACTAGTTAGCTAGTGCCCTAGAGAAACATGGTTCATCCAAGTCAAATCAACAACCAGTGCAATTCTTTATAAGACGAAAAGCTATTTAATAATGGACGTGAGCTCACATTAACTGGGCTGCTAATAAAATGCCCATGATAGAGTTTAACTCAAGTTGCTCAACCAAAGAAAGTAGAAGAAATTCAAGAATAAATCTAAACAATCAATTAAATCACTGAAGTAGACAACAAAGAGTTACCAAATAGCTGACGCTTCAAATCCTCCTGCATTGTGTCATTGTTACAGACAAATATGTATCCACCAAGAATTTCATTTCTTGGGAGTGTCTCAGCAGCAGGTAAAGTCTTAAACCTCTTGTCAACAGCATTATTTGGATTAGCACTCTCAAAGTTATTGCCGTGGTTACCACCGTTCATGCTGTCTTTTTTATTGTTGTTAACGTTGTACTTTGTAACATTCATATTACCAATGTTATTAAGATTGTTTTTCTGAAAGACCGGGTTTTTATTGTATATGCCATTTACCATAGAAGTTTTGGCAAAGCTTTCATTCATTTTCATTTCCATGTTTAGCATGTTAAGGTTTAGGCTTCCATATCTATTATCTTCCTGCAACCCAAGATTATCCCGTGGCCTTGTTTCAGTTGATCCGTTATAAAGATCAAGATTGTTCCTTCTTTCAACTTTGGAACGAGTCTGCTCAGCCAATTTTGAAGCAGCCAGCGACCACTTGTGTTCATCAGAGACTTGCAATCCTCGGAGCTCATCACCCAACTGCCAGAAGCTACTCAAGTTCTCCATCCTGCACAATGATTAGCATAAGGTAAATCGAACAAAAAACATTTTGAGCAAAGAATCAGTTAAGATAGAAAACACTCCTCTCTCTATAATCCTGTTCCTTTATTAATATATCTCTCTTGTGGTGGGTAAGGGGCTAGGAAGCCTATCAATTTTCGAGGATGCAGAAAATAACACGAGATAACTTAACAATGGCCAAACTAGATTAATTTGACTAATCCAAGTCCTCTCGAAAGAAGATAATACTAGTTATTCGAAAAAACAAACAGAAAAACAAACTCAAGAGTCATAAACACAAAAAAATACTAGAACTCTAAAGCTACATACGATGAGAATTAAGAACAATATTAATTTTTGTCAGATCAAACAACAAACTTGCAATACTTTGCATTTGATGATTAATACCTTCTTCCTACTTACATACCAATTATTCTATAATTTCGACTTCTGAAAAAAGTTAACAAACATACTGGTGACAACTGACAACATACCAATTATACAATTTTGACTAACAAGTCGATTTAGCAAACAGAATCTAGAAGTAACTAAATATTGCTATACTACGGACCAAAAAGTTTCGAGAAATCCAGCACTTAATTTACAATTTTAACACTAATATCTGAACAAAACACCCAAAAGATTGTAACAGAATTTGCAACAAAACTCAACAACACACACACATACAGAACACATATAAAAATTACCTAAAAAGGAGCATAATCATTAATTAAGCAAAGAATCAACAAAAACAAAACATAATCAAACAATTACAGAGATATAATACAAAAGAAAGTTCAAGATCTAGGTTAAATTAAGTAATAATTGATGAATTAAACTGACCTGAAACAAATTGAGCAATAAAATAAAGAGAAATTAAAGTTGAAATTGGGTTGTATTGAACCTAGATCACAAATGATATAGAAAGAGAAAGTGTGTGTCTATATGGTCCTAGTAAGTATTGTGTAGGGAAAGTGGATGATGTTTTTATTGATATGCCAGAGAAGATGTGAGCAGGAATGAGTGTGTGTATGTGTGTGTGTTTTTGGGATTTATTGCGGTTGGTGTCCTTTTTTACACAAATGCCCTCCTACTTGGGATTAAATTCAATAACAAAATCAAAAATCAAACTTTAATAGAAAGGAAAGTAAAATAATTTCATTTTACACTCCTGAATTTTTAAAATGAATGAAATCAACAGATGATTAATATATATTTGACATAATTTTATTTCAATTTTTTTTAGCAAAAACTGGATGAATATATCTTACCTTTTTTATAATTTTCTTTCTTTTTAAAAACTCGACAACAAGATTTTATAATATTATAGCATGACTTTTATCCAAATTTTTTTGGGTCGGGCCTAATATTAAAAACTCTATTTATGGGTGATTGGGATGGGGTGGAGTTTTTTCATTTTCCTAAATTTTTTCTGAATTACAATCGGATATCAGTTTTTGAATTTTTGAACGGAAAATGTTAAAGACCCTAAATTTTTACATCAAAAAATTCCTCAAATCTAATGTGTCATATGAATATTAGACAACCTTCTTAATAATAATCCCACGAATTAATATCAGTAAGTTATTTGGTGAATTTTTTGGAAAAAATATTTGGGATACCTAACATTACCGTTTTTGAAATCTCTACCAAATTTTAATTAAAAAATATATTTTTATTCCGACAATTTATATTTTATTTAATTTAATAGAGTAAAATATAATTTAATTTTACTTGTCCTAATTTTTTTAATTAAATAAAAATCGGAAAATTATAAAAGCCAACAGGTTGGGTGGATAGGAGAGTGTGCAGCAGAGGGGGGATGTGGAAGGCGGAAATGTCGCCGGAGATATTGTCAAAAGAGCAGCTACTTGAACTCTTCCACAGATTCTCTTTTCTCATCTCTCAACCCGGTTACTTTCTTTATCATTTCTACATTTTCATTCTCAAGAATATTACTTTTTTTCTAATTCTTTGCTAAATATTTCATTAAACATTTAATTGTTTTTTCATTTTCCAGATGTTAAGAAGCGAATCGCAGATGCTGTTTTGGATAATCAGGCAACTTTTTTTTTTATTTTTTAATTATACTTCTTTTCTTTTTTGTTTCTCTGCAGTTACTTTGTTCCCTTTGTTGTTTTTAGTCTAATATTAGCTTCACTTTTAGAGTTTGACTAGTATTATATGTATGTATGTATGTATATATGTATTTTTGTGCTATATAGTGACTGATATTCAAGTGAGTAAAGTTTGTTGCTTTTGAAACTGTTCACCTAATCACATTACTTTACTTTTACCATTTTGCTAATTGAGTAGGAAAAAAATTGATTTTCTTCGGGTTTTTATTGTATTCTTGATTTTTTTTCCCAGTTTGTCAAAGTGATTGTTGTAGTTCTTGTGCAAACTCAAACTTTGCTATCAGATTTTGCTGTTCAGAGTTTTAACTTGCGAAGTGGGAACTTGCAACTTTGCTTATATGTAGTTCTTGTAATAACTGAGCTTGAATTAGTTTAGTTAGTTAAAAACAACTTGCAATTGTGGTCTGAAGCATATAAAAAGCGGTGCATCTCATCGCTGAATAGTGGATAGTGAATTCTCTGTATTCATAGACCCGCACTATAATTTGAGCAACATGTATCCAGCCTTTGTAGTCTTGAAATTTTTTGTTTTTTGTAACGTTTGGCTGCTAGAACCAGGATGCAGTTGACTGGTTAAGCCGCTTTATTATTAAGTGCAAAGCACTCAGCTGGTTTAGTGAGTTCGATAATTGGTGAATCCAATTTAGCTTAGAAATAATTAAAGAGTTGCCTTGGTTATTTTTGCACGAAATTGTATAGCATTTGGCTCATTTTTTGGATCAAGCTCATATTCTGTTGTTCAATCTCAGGCTTTCTGCAATCTTCTAGGCTCATAATGCTTGACATCATATTTTGAAACCAAAGACAATACTAGAGATCAATCTGCATTATCATGTCCATACACGTGCTACTATAAGTTTTTATAGTAACAACAAAACATTTGCAAATTACAATTAAGCGTTATTAACTTTTTTCAATCCTCTAACTTTAAAATCTTCAGGTTACCACATAATCATGTCCCTACACATTTCATCATCAAATTTCTTTAAGGACCAATGGCTTTGCAAGTTTGCATACAATAAAGTAATAAATACAAGAGCAAAGCAAATCACTTTCTGTTCGAATTTGATGCTGCTGTATGGCTTGTAAATAATTTGAACTAGCGTATTAATTAGAACTAATTTATGCAGGAAGCTGTTGCTGTTACCACTGCAATTCAGGAGGAAATACTTGTTGATATGGGAATTGGTAACTCTTTCCTCTGAAACACCTCCTGTATATGAGGCAGTTCATTCTAGTTGTTGATATCATTTATGAAGAATATTCTTGTGAAGGCCACACCTTAAAACCCAATTATATATCCCTCAGCTTATCTTTAGAATCTAATTTACTACAGCAAAAGCTGTGATCTGTTATTATCTGACTCTGCTTCTCAATAAGCTAAAAAACAAGTATGTGGCAACTGGCAAAAAAAAAGCAAAACTTTAGCCTTCACGATAGAAGGCTGTCGATACTCATAAAAAATTGCGTTTCTGAATTTTCAAAATAATAATTTATTTATTATTTTTATATTGTGCCTGCTAAATAGATAGTCATGTTTGTTATAATCTTTCACCTTTGTTTTTCTATATTAAATATTATAAAGGTTTAACATATACCTGTTTGGCAAATCGATTAAGTCGGCTTATTGACTTATAAGCCCGCAACAACTTATTGACGAGTGTTTGTCAACCCAACTTATAAGTTGAATTTATAACTTATAAGCTGATAAGTTGAATGTTAGTAATGACGTACTTTTTCTCAACTTATTTTTGATTTTTGATTTTTTATCAATTTTATTTTTAAAATATATTTTTTTAAATGTTAATCTAACTTAAAATATAAGAATGAAGATAATTATATTTAAAAATTATTTATTTTAGTTTATTTAAATCAAAATAAATCTGACTTATAAGTTAAATTATCCAAACACTTGTATAACTTATAAGTATTTATCAACTTATCACTTATCAGTCACTTATTCAATTTAAGTCATAAGTTACTTATTTTAAAATTCCCCAAACGGAAACATAGTAACAGAAGCAATTCACATGTTGCTTCTAAGAAGCTGAGTAGCTGACTACAGAACCACCACTGAAGTTGTGAATAATCTAGATTCTTGCTTAGTTGTGCATAAACTGTTATCCAGCTTTAATCATGGACTCAGAAGCTAATATAAGCACTTCACCACCAATTCACTAGCTTTTTAAAAACCCAAAAAAGGAATAAAAGAAGGGCCCGGTTGCAAGGGCTTTAAGTTACTTTAATCTGCATAAATATGTCTACCTCGCATTTTTACTGATACCAGATATGTTTCATGAGGATGCACTGTTTGAATTTTCTCCTACTTGCTTAATCAATTTTTATTATATTTATAGTGAAAGAACATAATTGGTGATTTCTATTTTCTGTTTTGCCTGTAGATCAAAGTCACCCTTTAACTAAGAATTAATAAATTAATCAGCCGTGGATTAGTATTCTGGAGAAAATGAGCAACAACAGATGATTACCTTGTGGTTTTCACTTGAAAGCTAGTAAAATGCTAAAGTGTTTGATGATTGTCTCGTCATTTTCACTTAAAGTTAGTAACATGCTATAGTATATTGTATGTCTACTAAATTATAGAGACAACCTTGCTTGAATTAATTCTTCTCCTTTTCTCCCTCTGACTTCAGACCCAAGGTTTGGTCTTGCTTGCTTGGGAAAGGTTAACTTGGCCTATGAAAATGATCAGGATCTGATGATTCACTTTTATGAATTTGTTGCAAAGTAAGCTTTGGTACTCTCTTTCCTTGTTTGGGTTATCTGTGTGACTTTCATGTCTTTGTAATGTGTAGACCTCGAAAGTTTATATATGTTCATAGTAGGACTAATACAACATGAGCTCCAAAAAAAAGATATACTGACTACATGGTCAAGACTGAGATTACCATAGATGGAATTCTCCTCCGTAATTCTTATTCTAGCAATCGATCTTCTGAACATCTTGTGCAGATACCTTTAGTTTCTCCCACCGACGAGTTTTCACTTTAAAACCCTTACATTTCTAAAAGAGGTAGGGCGGAATTGTCAAAAAGTAAAATTTCTAAAGAGGCCCTAATTAACGCCTTAACATTTATGCATTATAGTTTAGTTTGTTTTATACAACATTAAGGATGAAGTATTTTACTTGTCAAAAATCCCCCTCCTTGCCCCCATAATAATATGATATTATATTTACTTTTTGTTTTAGCTATTATTGCTTATGAATAGGATAAACGCGCAGTTCGATGTAGGAGAGGATTGCCCCCTCCCTCCCTCCCTCCCTCCCTCTCTCTCTCTCTCTCTCTCTCTCTCTCTCTCTCTCTCTCCCTCTCCATCAAGGAAACTAAATTAGCCGAAAAAACTAATTTAGTTTCCTTGACAGAAACCTGTGTCATTTTCGGCAGCCTTTCTTTCGCAATCTTATGCCCTTGACATTGCAATTCCTTGTTAGCTCTTAAATATCTAATGCAAGGTTTAGAAACCTACACCCACATTTACAACAAGTGACTTAGCTGCCAAGTCTAACAATCTAAACCACAAACCAACAGAATGAGAACTTAAGAAGACAAAATTAGGGATAAGTTTAATGATAATAACTTGAAAGTATCGCCAATTTCTATAATAAACACCCGCACCTCATAAATTTATGATTATGCTTGTGCAGGGTTATTGACATGAAATTTTTAAAAATTTCAGGGAAGAGATAGCGTGTGAAGAAGCTGAACTTGGACCAGATAAATTTGCTGAAAAATTGCAAATGCAGAAAAAGTTGCATGAATTGGTACCAATCATTACTTCAAACTAAGTTTCAAATATTGGTATCAAAGTTAATGATCTAAAAGTCTTTGCTAAACCTTGTTGCAGCAACTGGAAATGCTTAAGCAGATGCGCAGCTATCATCTGGACGACCAGTCTATGATTCTTGAAAAGGTAAGGGCATATTTATCCAATACAGATTTAGGTGTTGCGTAACTTTCTGACATTAATAGTATCGTCGCATAATAGTTGAATCAAGGCAGAAATCATCTCTATAAATATACTTGTGAATAGGCTAGTAGAAATATTTTGTCCTCTAGTATGCAAGTCTGTGAACAGTAATCAATGATGTCGAGTTGCGTGTCGAATATTTTTACCTGTTTATAGTCCTAATACAAGATTTAGTTAATGCAAAATCTTTCTTTCAAACAAATCATATATTTGTTTTGCTTTTGAGCTGTTACTCGCTTTTGTTCCTGATTCCTTGTCAAAAATAAATAGATATTTTTGTTGCAGTTGCATCAGCAAATGGAGATGAACAATTTTGATAGTGAGGCTTCTCTTTTGTCTGTAGAAGAGATTCAGGATACCGTTCGAAGGAGGGTAACGCCTGTTTACAGGCCAAGGTAGTTTGTCAGCTTACCTCTGTACTTACTTTGATCAACTTCCTATCTCTTTTAGCCAACTACATGATTCTTTGTATGGATATAATGGTTTTTTAATGGTCAGATGCAATGTTGTACTTATACTGCTGTAGCAGTTTGTGTTCATCTTTGTTGATACTTTTCTTTTTCTATTTGAAGTTTGATTCGTATTCTCTCGTAATGCTTCCGTGTGTAAGAGATACAAATGGAGATGCTTTCTTTAGTGACAAGAAGAAAGATAGAATACCAATAAGCAAGAAACACTCCTAAATCAACTTTTGAAAAAATGAATGCACATTCAAATTGGCAAAGTGACTAGATATTTTAGAGCTACTACCAACACAATGATATATGAGTAGTCTTCTGAAGCTGTGAACTACGGCCAATGTTCAGGACACCGCCTTAATGATCGTTTTCATGCCCCCACAGCATACTTGCAGAGTTAAAGAGCACAGTATTGCATTTATGGGGAGTATACAAAATGAATCTCGACTTCTTAGAGGGGTTTCATTAGAATCATTACGTTAACAGTGGTCATACAAATGAATTTAGCATCTCCCTGACTGGCTCATTTGGACATGTACAAAATGAGGTTGAAATTGATCACAGTACTACAATGTCAGAATTATTAAATAATGTTAGAAGAGTCGAACTATATGTACCATGAAGGCTTTTTCATGTGGTGGCATTAATAGATTGAATGAAAACAAAATTGGTGTCCTTTTAGAAAGTGAAGGGAACCACCTAAAAACTTAATTCTAATTTTTTTAAAGAATTTACGAATATATTTATACACATATAAACCTTTCAAAAACTCAATTACAAACAACAATTTGAATATAAATAAAAAAAAGATTATAGAACATTTTTAGAATCTCTCTTAGAATCTGAATGAGGTTGTCTGGTTCTCCAGGGGGGTCTCCAGAAATCATTCCCATGCACACTCATTTTAAAAATGAATGTGAGTTTCTCTCTCTCGATCATCTCATTTTTAGAAGAAATTTTTGAAGAGAAGTATTCAAAAAATTCCTATCAATCTTTTTTCTTCTCTTCTCAAAAATCCCAGGAGCACAACTTCAAAAATATTTTAAAATAATTTATCTTACCTTCTTTTCTCCTCTCCCAATTCTAACTCGGGGAGCACAACGTAAGTGAAACGCAGAAATGAAGCATGCACACTATGTATTTCTGGTGACAAATGTACACACTTCCACTTAACCTTAGATTACTTCTTTAAAAACATGTCTGACTTCGTTGTCAAATTAGAGTATGCACAAGACTTCTGAAAAGATAAATGATAAAAGTATATAAAATTTAAAGAAACTTATACCAAAATGGTAAAATACTGATAAGAAAAGAGGACTCTAATGCTACTTCACACCAAATGAGGGCAGGTTGTGAGGTGTGGACTGTTACTCACATCCAACATTGTTGCAACTTATTTAAATTGTGGCTTTCCTGAGCAAAAGGCAACTCACAAGTCACATTGAGAATCAAGAGTTTCCAAGTGATCACACACAGATGCAATGGCAGTACTGCTACTGTTTGGAATACAAGTTTTTAATCAGAGGAAGCAAACAAATATTCTTATATTCATTCTAAAATCAATGATACAACGTAAATAATCAAACAATGCAAAAATAATCAAAGACAACGTATAAGGCAACTTGCAAACATGACTCGAACCAAAATCAAAGTTCAGCACTATATAAACACCAAACCCAACAATGACCCAACTTGATCAAACCGAATATCACCCAAAACGACGAGTGTTTTAATATTTTAATTCTTTAAGCTTTTATATTCATCTTTAAAAAAAAATTGAGCAAATTTTTGAAGGACATCAAATTGCAGTTTAACAATCCGATTGACACCCCCATAAAATAAAAACAGGAATAACAATCCTGACAGACCATCTTAATATACCAGGACCACCAGAAAAGAAAACAGCAGTTCAAATAGTAGATCTTGCTTCACCTGACCCAACATCACCTGTAACCGGCTGAAAACAAACCAACATTTGCCGGGTCTCCCTATCTGATTGCACTTCTGGAGTATGGCGGCTTTATTATTTCCAACAAAATTTGAAGGAGTGTGCTAGCGCCTTAACCTTCCACAAATAAATCCATTATATTTCTCTTTGTGTGAATCAAGTGCGAGATCTTCCATACAAATTGCTGTAGACCACCCTAGTCCTGTAGACGAGAGTCAAGCTTAAACTAGCTGCAAGGATACATAGGCCGGACATTATGAACAGAGTCAAGCTGAAGCAGACAACACCATAGCATCGCGGTGGTTCATCAAGAATGATAGGCAGGCCTTGAGCTTGCTTTGCTGCTTCACTGTCATATATACTGCTTGCGAGGAGGCTTGAGAGGATTAGAGTACCAGCAGGGTTTGCAAGAGTAAGAAAATTGTACAATGCCCCAAATTTTTTTAAACCAAATAACTCAGAGGCAGCAGCTGGGACAATCGCCCAGTGAGCTCCGTAACCAAGCCCAATCAAAAGTGTGCCAACATACATTTCCCCAGGCCAACCCATCGCCATGAATAAGTGACCAAATGCCATTATAAATTGAGCAATAGCCATGGCCAAATGTCGTGGATAAGCATAGTTCCTGTTAAAAAAATTTATGGCTGGTTAGGGTAAGGAAAAACAGAGACAAACAAAAATAAAATAAATAATAAGCATAACTAAACGTCAAGAAGGATGAAGTTAAATTTATACTTGACGATTATCTCTGAAAAGTAACCCCCGCCAACACGACCTAGGAAGTTCCAGATACTGATTAATGAAACAAATATGTGTGTGTTATTATAACCAATGGACTGGCTCATTTGCCCCAAATTATCAATCACAGTTAACCCAGATCCCGATCCAAGTAAAAGTGAGAAAAAGATAAGCCAAAAGTCTGCCTTTATCAAAGCTTGCATCAGAGTGAAGTCTTCGCCTCTATGTGGACCCCTTCTTCTTTTGACCCTCACTGCCCCTTCTGCAGCTGCTTGAGCTAACATTGTTTGTAGCTGAACAATCCTCTTTTGCCTTTCCGTAGCAGGAAGCAAATCTACTCCCCTAGGCTTCTCATCTTCGACCTCACTAAATATGATTTCATTAGCATCATGTCCAGTTCTGACGGGTTCTTCTATCCTTGCCTCAGTTAAAAGAGCCTCATGTGCTTGATCTTCTGTTTTTTGGGTAAACACGAGCCATATAGGGATCACAATAGGAACTATTATGATAATGAACAGAATCACTGTAAAAATAATGATCACGTTGTGGTTCAAGTCAATTAGATCTTCGACAAGCATAACCCCCATCAAGTAAGCAGCCAAGATAAGGCATACACAATAGATAAATGAAGCACTTGAACCATCCGATGACCGGACTTGTCTGTGACCTCCTACAGGCCGGACAATGAACATAAGAGATATGATCACCATTGCCGGCCCAACTGCCACCATGAATATAAGTGATGCACTGTCTGGAGAATTAATTAGAACATATACCTGAGACAGTATAGCACCACTCAACCCAGCAAATCCCTTTAGTATACCCACCACAGGACCACGGCTTTTGGGGAAGTTTTGCACACAAGAGACTAGTGCTGCTGTGTTAAAGTAGGTTTCACCATTTGTTCCCACAAATATAAGAACACACATCTGCATGAACACATCCATTGTACTTCTGAGTAATAATATATGTTAACAACAAACAATGGTTTTTCTCACTGAAAAAAAGAGTATGAAGTCTTAAGATTGATGCCAGTCAGACAAGGATTCTAAAAATTGTAACGCTTGGCATTAAGGAGAGAGAAACTAATAAGGATCCATATGTATCTTCATACAGCAAGACCTCTTGCTAAACTATACCATTCAAGTCAGAAATAGATCCCCGTGTAAAGTGTTGTTTGGCCTTAAAGTTTATACAAAAGATATAATCAATGTATCAATACGTTTATAAGAGTCTATATTCTACACAAGTGCACAACACTATATAATCTAATTATATAACACATGTCAATTTTTTACCAAAAATGACCTTAATTTATGCATATGGTGACAATGTATCAGTATTGAGTATGCTACAAATACAGATGTGTTCCGAGCTTTACCTTAGAAAAGGCTACAATATTTTAAAATTTTCTGTGAATATAAATGCTTCGCAGTACACAAAGCTTGACGAGGAAAATATATAACAAGGTTTACAAGATAGGCTGTTAGTATTAATTTAGAAAATCTAGCTAAATTACAAAATGATTAGCTTAACCATCTCAGTATGTCAATCTTTTACTTCCTAGAACTATGCACCTTCCGATTTTCTTGAATCAAAAATCCGTGTACCAAGAGCGTCAAATTCCAGAAATAGCCATAATGTTATATTAAGTTTCTCCTATAAGACTACTTTGTTGAGCTTAATGATGTATCAAATCCCATAAATTACAACATTTGTAATGTCCTACTGGTGCAGTGGTATACTGATATCACACACCTAGCCTGCCTCTCATATCATGTCTGTTGATTGGCCAAGCATATAGCGTAGGTATTCTTTTAGGTTTTATTTATATTGCTTTTTCTTTTTTATTTAATGAAAAATAATAAGGAAAAATTTTGTAGTTTTGTTTTCACAAACCTATATAATATGATAAAAGAAACTTATACTCGGCATTTTCAATTAAACTTCTTATACAATCAACAGACTGATAATTGATTTTGCCTAGCCAGAAAGCAATGTGCTTAGAATAAGAGTGGCAGTGATAACAACATGGTGATATTATAAACTCGAGAAACATGTCTGTCTGCTAACAATAAAGGAATTACAAGGACTAATATCAGCCACAATATTTTTCCACTAAACAATACCCAACTCAAAAACACAATATAGAGATTAGGGATTGTCTCGGATTAATATTTTTTGTTTTTATTACGAAAAGCTATATTTACTCTATGCACTGTGTGTTTTTCAGTACTTCCAATCCAAGTCCTTATTCTCTTGTTTCCATGCTATAAGCATGTAAGAGTACTTATGCATAGATCTTTCTTTTTTTTACCGGAAAGACTAACATGAGAAGTGATCTGAACACTTTGGAACATGGTGTGACGTCGCTAGAAACCTTTTAGTTAATCAATTTGTCTAATGTTAAAGAGGTTTCAGTGATAACTTAATGAAAGTGTACACTTTATTAATCAGTATATTTGCATCAATTATAAGTAAGAGGACTAACCTAAGGTCATCATTGTAACTAACCCCTTCAAGCACCACACTTGGTTAAATTGCAAAATTTCTTTGTCAATTTAATAAGTCAGTAAAAGGTTATCAAACTGGATTTCAGGAAACACTCTTACAGTTTTAAAATGAACTGATGTGTTCATTTCATATAGGATCAATAGCATCACTGGATGCTTGAAATACAATCAGAGCACAAAAATGATTAATAATGTATATACTATGAAAACAAGCTTTGAAGGGGTCATGTGCATATTAGCTCCATACAAGAATAAAGTGCAAGATATTTTAAAGCTGGAACCAAAAATATATAATGTTGGATACTTGGCTTCCAATTCTTAATTTTAGAAAAGAGACAAGGAATGATAAGAGAAGTTAAGATGTGAAAAGTTTCTAGATATAAAAGTCCAAGAATCAGAATAAATGCACGAGTACTTGTGACTTCTGAATCAGAGTACACGAGAACGTAGATTCAGTTGACAAAAAAGAAAGTTAGCATACACTTGTTCTTTGGAGAGTCTAATTTCACTTAGTTTACCAATACAATTGTAAAGTTTAAGATTTGAATGTCATGTGGAAGTGAAATCCTATATGTCCAAATTTAAGACAATTGGAACTTCCAAAGTACTTGCCGTGTTTACAAATCACAACACTACATTCTGCAGACTGCAATATTAAGTTTAAAAACATAACATGATTAAAGTTCACAAATCCCATCTCGAGTTGAAGTCTTTGACTTTGTCTTCCAGAAGAAAACAACTCCAACTGAACCGATATCAAGTAGCAAGTAATTGTCATGTAAATATTCATCTTGATTAAAACAAACTTAAATCTTGAAGATATGCTACACTTTTAATACCAAGAATAAAACAAAAACAAGACAAAACAAGCATTAAATATCAAGAATCCAAAAGGAATGACATAAATAAACACAAGTACATAAATACTTACAGCCCACAAAGGCAAAACAGGAGCTCTTCCAGTAACAACAAGCCACACAACACCATATCCAATAAAATTCTGAGCAGCACCAACAAGAAGAGCAGCCCACATGGGCAAAATCTCACATAAACTCCCAGCTAAAAACCCAACACTATCTCCAAGATCTTTAGCCACACCTAATCTAGCAACTTGCTTTTGATTATAATTCAAAGAACTCTTGATTGCTGGAGATATGCTTCCAAAAAGATATCCAATCCCAGCACAAGATTGTATCCACATTGCAGCAACAAATACTAGCCATCTGTTGTTGAAAAACTCAATGAACTTGTCATTGAAAGTAACCATTTTCAAGAACTCTTGGCAATAAAAATATGGTTTTGGAGATCTTGGGTTGAACTTGAAGTAGATGGAGAAGAGTAGCTTGAAGTGTTATTGATGTAGTTTTAACTCACGGGTGACTTTTTTCTTGCTCTGATTGTTCACTATATTATATTTTATACAGGTATATGATCAAACGATATCTAATTTTGTTTTAAAAACATTCTTGTCCTAAAAAACAAAGAAAATCTTTTTAAAAAACAAAGAAAATCTTTTTACACAATGACAGTTTTGAATTGTAATCACGCGGAGTGTAAATATAATATCGAATAAACAAATATTGAAAAAAAAACTATTATAATGAGCTATCGCCAGATTATAGTGGAATATGCTTTCTTTTATATTTGAAGATTATCGATATTTTGTTTAACTTGCACTTAATTAATTGTACCTCTACAAATAAATATGAAGATTTTCAATTTGAAATAAATATAAAATTATGTACTCCCTCCGTAGCACTGAGATTTTTACGTTCTATTTACACACTTTTATAAAATATAATTTTATAATAATTTTTAAATTTTTTTTTAAACAGCAATAAGAGGGAGTATATGTTAGAGTCTTGAAACTGATTTCTTGAAGCCTGAATAGGTTTAGGTAGGTTATGTATGGATCCAAAACTTTGACCCGTCATTTGAAAAATGTTTGGACAATATTTGATCTTGTATGCTGAGAGTTGGATGTGTCGGGATTTTCATTTTATTTAATTTTATGATGAAATATATGGAAATGGAAAAATGGGTGAATATTCTGGATAAAATTGAAGGGGCAAGTTGTGGAAAAAGAGACGATAAGAAAGAATACGCACACTGCTGTCTGATAGATACGTACAGAAGATTCATAGTTGTAAATGAATGAATATCCTACCCCTACCTGAGCCTATCCTTTATGACGCAACGAATGCCCCATGTCTATCCCCCATATGTTTTTCGTGCATGTAGTTGGAGAGCCGGGGTCAACAAACACTATCGTGTATAGCTAGTCATGGGGCTCTCATGTCCCCTGTCCTTTGTTTTTGCTCGTCCCATATCTTGGATTTGATTCTCTCTCTTTTTCAGAATTTATGATAATAGAAACTCATTTATATGGTTGTAAGTTATATGAAAAAAAATAATTTCAATTTTTTTAGAAGGAAAGCAACTAACAATAACCGTAAATTTGACATATATGTTGAATATATTATCATTATTATTTACTTTTCCCCTTTTAAAAATTCGGGAACAAAAATTTACCCTTCTCGCACATTTTTGTTAAATTATCATGTTTCCGTTTTCAAAAATTATTTTTTTTTTGAAAAATATTAACAATCAGATTTTGAAATTTTGATTAATCAAGATAAATAATTAAGCCACATGATTATTAAAAAAATAAATCCCTGGACGACTAAGTTTAACGAAATACACTTTGAAAATTAGACCTGTTTTGTGCTCGTTTTTAAAAATACAACCAAGTATAGAATTTCTATCACTAATGACAGGTTATCAACCAGTATAAATAAAGCCCAATAACATGAAAATTGGGCCCAAGACAATAATCTCAAACCAAGCAGGAGTTGTAGGCCCGCGACGTGAAGATGATTTAAAGGGAAATGAACCACTCGTTCTGGTTACAATTTAGGTGAGCAAACTAATTTGTCTGTGAACGAATTCGACTGTTTTAAATAATATTTGTGGATGGAGTTTGGATAGGTTTAGTTGGACTAAGTTTGTTTAGATAGAATTATCAAGACGATTTGTGTCCAAATTTTATTTTTTTTTATTTTTTTTGTCAGTTGTGTCCAAATTTTATTTAAATATTCTAAATATATAAATCTGGATCCGATGATTCAAATCCTGAAAAAAAATTCATATAAACCTCCTCCTCAAGATCTCCATGCAAAAAGGCATTATGAACATCCATTTGATGTAGCTCCCAATTTTTAGATGTTGCAACGGTTAAGAATGCACTCACTGTTACCATTTTGGTCACAGGAGCAAAAGTCTCATTATAATCTATTCCCGCAACTTGATGATTACCAAAAACAACCAAACGTGCCTTTAGCCGCTCGACAGTATCATCAAAATTGTACTTAATTTTGTACACCCACTGACTACCTAAAGCACGCTTTCCGGGAGGAAGTTTCTCCATGGTCCAAGTGTCATTATCCTCTAAGGCACGAATTTCAGTTTGCATGGCCTTACGCCATCCTTCATCTTTAACAGCCTCTTTAAAAGACTTAGGCTCAACCCCTGCAGTGAGTAGCAAAGTCCATCTCGTCTTTCACCCGCTCCAATCAGCCTCCTCGAATGCAGGTCTTGTATAACACAGATGTTAGAAGAGAATTGAACAAAAGAATTCAAATCACTAAGTTGTGAAATTGAAATCAAGTTGCAATTTAGCTCAGGAACATAAAAAACATGTCGAAGATAAATATTTTTAGAAAGACGAACTGAGCCTTTTTTATTAGCCACCACGGTTTGGCCATCAGGAAGACCCACAAGAACAACGGGCACTTCATAAATATTAACCAAATAATTTAGTTCTCCAGTAACATGACGAGATGCCCCTGTATCAATGATCCATATATTACTAGTTAACTCACCATTCAAGCGATTGCTAGGGGCTGTGGATTACGAAATGCGGCGACAAGTGCCTGCCATTGCTCGGATGTGAAACCTGGAAGCATTGTAGCCTTACGAGAGATTGTGGCCACATCCGCTGCAACATTATGAGCGCGTACTCGCCTCTCCCACGTCCCGTATTAGGGGGTGAAAACGAGGTCCCTACCCTTCCTGGTCGAGCAGTAAGAGTAGCATGCCACTCCTTTTTATTTTCAAATTTTTCTGTCCACCATTCAGGATAGCCAAATAATTCAAAACAATTCATAATATCATGACCAGACTTGCGGCAATCAACCTCCTCGAATGCAGGTCTTGTATAACACATATGTTAGAAGAGAATTGAACAAAACAATTCAAATCATCACTAAGTTGTGAAATTGAAATCAAGTTGTAATTTAGCTCAGGAACATAAAAAACATGTCGAAGATAAATATTTTTAGAAAGACGAACTGAGCCTTTTTTATTAGCCACCACGGTTTGGGAAGACCCACAAGAAAAGCAGGCACTTCATAAATATTAACCAAATAATTTAGTTCTCCAGTAACATAACGAGATGCCCCTGTATCAATGATCCATATATTATTAGTTAACTCACCATTCAAGCGATTGCTAGGGGCTGTGGATTACGAAATGCGGCGACAAGTGCCTGCCATTGCTCGGATGTGAAACCTGGAAGCATTGTAGCCTCACTAGAGATTGGGGCCACATCCGCTGCAACATTATGAGCGCGTACTTGCCTCTCCCACGTCCCGCATTAGGGGGTGAAAACCAGGTCCCTACCCTTCCTGGTCGAGCAGTAAGAGTAGCATTCCCCTCCTTTTTATTTCCAAATTTTTCTGTCCACCATTCAGGATAGCCAAGTAATTCAAAACAATTCGTAATATCATGACTGGACTTGCGGCAATGAGAGCACATCAAACCATATTTATCCATCTTATCCATCCATCCTTTTCCACGACCATCTACACGAACTGCAAATCCTACAACCTCTGGCCTTTTCATCCTTGACACGAGTTATACCGCGTACGCGTTCCTCCTGTGAAATTTGTTGAAAAGCCCGATTTAAAGATGTGAGTGGATCCTGGGACAATAGTGTGAACCGGATCTGACCATAATATTCAGAACATAAGCCCATTAAAAACTGATGAAGACGCTCATCTCCACGCCTCTTTTCATGAGATTTTCCGAGGTTGCATTTACAGTTGTCACATGAACAAGATAACAGTGGTTCATAATTATTTAACTCGTCCCAAAGTACCTTTAATTTTTCAAAATACGTAGCAACATTCATGGTGTTACTTTGTTCACAACGTGCAATATCAGACTTCAGTTGTTGTATCCGTGATCCATTGACAACAGAAAAGCGTTCATTCAAATCTTTCCTATGCATTTTCATAATTTGAAAGGAGAGATTTTATCTCGGGATCAATAATATTCATGATCCATGAAACTAATATGGACTGGATAGTCAACCAGTCATCCACAATGCAGGGAGGCGAGGGTGCCGTGATTGAAC
This sequence comes from Apium graveolens, assembly GCF_009905375.1. Classification (NCBI taxonomy): domain Eukaryota; kingdom Viridiplantae; phylum Streptophyta; class Magnoliopsida; order Apiales; family Apiaceae; genus Apium; species Apium graveolens. The sequence goes on along the minus strand of NC_133655.1, from coordinate 18,286,341 downwards.
CATCAAGAAATCCGTATTTACGTCGAGCAAGTAATGTCATTCTAATAGAATAAGCCCATGTATCAAAATTGTCTGTTCTTGGTTTGACAGGAATAATATAGTCACCAGGTCTATCTTGGGGACCTAAGAAAAAAAGTGAGTTTGGTTCAATTTTTATAGGGGTGATTATAAGAGGAGGCTGTTCTTTATCATCAGCTATAGGAATTTTTGGTTGTGTTATCAGATTTGAGACTCTGATACCATGAAAATACAGGAGTATTCATTATCTTGTCAAATATATATACATTAGAGTACAGCTAAAAAGGAAAGTACAACAAACTATAACAAATCATGGAAAATATCACAGATAATTGATGTGAAGACAACATCCTGAATTAGTGTGAATTATGTGCTGGAAGATCACACAAGATATTGTAATAAAGTTTAACTTCTTTATGAAGATTTGGAACTAAATTACAACCCTATGGTTGCAGTGCATACAATGTGAAATGCATTTGCATTGTGTACAGGGATGGAACTCTTCGCGTAGCAAGTACAGTGAGCAATTGTGTATCGTTAGGCTATTTCAGGAGGACCTCGCGGAGCTTCTAGTTTATGAAGGGTTATTTGCTGCGTTTGCTGTATTCATTCATTTCATTTGCCATTCCAGTTAGTAGTTTCATGTCAGGCATATGTTCATTTGTATCATTGAACACAGTTTTAAATACAGCAGAACCTCGATAAATGAATATTCAGTAAACAAATGTCAAATGAGTAATTTTTTCTGGTCCTAGTGTAATAGAGACGGTGTATTTTTTATCTCGATAAATGCATAATCTCGTTAAATAAATAAATTTATCTGGTCCCAAGTGTATTCATCTATCGAGGTCTAAGTGTAGTATGTGCGTGTAGACTATATTTAGATTTAAGGAAGAAAAAATGGTGGGAGATAAAGTAAATCTAGGCACTTTGAAGAGGATGGAAGCTAACCAGCCACACAAGGTAAGCATTTTCTAATTGCTTTTCTAAACTTTTTTCATCATAAAGCTCAAGCCACTACTGTCCCTGTATGATCTACTAACAACTAATGTCATTTTTCATTAAAGCAAGCACAGAAAGATTACTTGCGTGAAAGTATTACATAGTGGCATGATACTTTGTTGCCTTTTTTCGGTTTCCTTGTAATATCCCTTGCTTCTCTGAGTCATGCTCCAACAAAGACTGTAAGACTCATCCTGTGTTATAAAATCCCATGATTCCGTTGCTAGATTAAACACATAATACAGAAAAGAGAGAAGAGGAGGAAAATGTCGGATTGGGGACCTGTATTTATAGGAGTTGTTCTATTCATACTGTTAACTCCAGGCCTGCTGATTCAGATACCTGGCAAGAACAAGTACGTGGAGTTCGGGAACTTTCAAACGAGTGGTGTTTCGATTTTAGTTCATTCCCTCATTTATTTTGGCCTCATTTGTATCTTCTTGCTAGCTATCGGAATCCACATGTACATAGGTTAACATTTGTATGTTACGCCTCTCTGTATACAATGGTTGCCCTCTGCTTGTTCACATTCTCCTGTTTGTTTTCGTGTTATGTACTTTGTAAATGTACGATTTCTATGATGTTTAGGACTTTGATCATATAAAGTTAATTTATTTGTTTGGCTTCTTTCGTGTTTCAAAGATACTGAGCTCAAGCAAATTCTGTTACAGACCAATTGTTTCTCACTCTCGCCATCTCTGTGCTTTGATAATTGATCTTGAGGTCTGTTACTTTTAGAATTAGAAGACTCAAATTACTAGGACAAAAATTACAACTGAAATTTGACTGAAACTCTTAAAGTTGTAACTAGAACTTAAAAGTCACTAATTTTTATTTACCTTACTTCTAATCTGACGGATGAACATAAACTACAACATCATCTGAGATTAGAATCCTGATGTTTAACACAAAACACAAAGACATCAGGAGAACTAAAATAAGCAAGCAGAGGCAAAGACGAAATCAACACTTGTTATCCGGGATCATATATCACGCTAGGAGATGGATGTCCAGAACAACAAGGAAGAGAATAAGGAGCAGACCATAAAGAACAGTGTGCAAAAACATCGAAGCTATTGTCATCTTCATGTTCATGAACTCAAAAGGCTTATGTTTACCAGGCAGCTGAAACAAAAGCCCTGGTTCTAGCAGTGCAAACAGAGCTGATACTATCAATGGTGCGGCCCAATCTTATAAGATTTTTTAAGAGTTTGCAGAAGCTTAACTCTGAGCCTGCTGATTCAGATACCTGGCAAGAACAAGTTCGTAGAATTCAGGAACTTTCAAACAAATGGTGTTTGTGTTTCGATGTTAGTTGATCCACTCATTAATTATGGTCTGATTTGTATCTTCTTCATTAATTAAGTCCAGAAAAATGTAGATGTTTTTTTATAGTTAAACTCACGCATACACAAGTAGTCGAACCCTGGACTTATGTTAGAGAAATCAAGAAATCGACCACAACATCAAGTGAAAATCTAAAGTTTCGATGAAAAAAATAGAATTCGACAGTGATTTGATCTTCCTGATGTAATTGTAAAATAAGAGATTTATGCAGCTACTGTAACTGAAGCTAGCTAGTCTGAGCAGGACATCTAAAATATAACACAAGAACATGGATACTTAAGCAACAAACTTAAATTTGGCTGAAACTATTAAAAGTTGCAACTACATGTAACTAATTTTTATTTACCTTACTTTTTAATGTAACAGATGAATATAAACTAAAACATCATCTGAGATTAGAACTCTGTCCTCTGATGTTCCATACAAAACACAAAGAAATCAGGAAAACTATAATAAACCAACAGAGGCAAAGATGAAATCAACACATGTGATCCGGGATCATGTATCACGCCAGGAGATGAATGTCCAGAACAACAAGGAACAGTATAAGGAGCAAACCATAGAGAACGGTGTGCAAAAACATCGATGCTATCGTCGTCTTCATGTTCATGAACTCGAAAGGCTTATGTTTTCCAGGCAGCTGAAACAAAAGCCCTGGTGCTAGCAGTGCAAATAAAGCTGATGCTATCAATGGTGCAGCCCAATCTTTCATTTTAACACCCTTCCAATATCACCTGGTGGAAAAATAAAATTTAAGTATGACAAAGTGGCTTTGGATGCCAAGGAACCTTTTGACTACATGACCATCCTAGCAGCAACTAGAAACAGAATAAGAATATTTGTGTGTCTTAAAAGATGTTATACAAAGGAGAATAATTAATCTCAACTTTTTTCAGAGTCTTTTTGTAGGCACTGCTTTTGGTTATTCTATAATTAGTACAGCAGGACAAGCTTAATATGGGGTGATTAATTAAAGGTAAATTGTATTATGTAAGTGATTATTTAAAGTAAAACATTCAAGGTGGAGAGTTGGGTTAGGTAGCTCGGGGCTCGATCACCTTTATAATTTGTAGGTAGATCAATTTGTAAAATTGCCATTAATTGGAAAATGAGAGCTTGATGTTTAGTTTAACAAATTAACCATTTGAATCAAATAATTTAAAATTACCTGGGTGTAATGTATACAATAGAATTGGCCGAGAGATAATAAGAGCATATGCACCCATAAAACACTTTGATTCATCAATTCATTGATAAAATTGATGGAGTCAATTACTGTTCATAATAAATCAACTTTTTAACTCAACTTTTATGCAGCCATATAGCTTAATCAATTCATGAATTATTATTTGCTGGACTTAAAAAAGGATTTTCAGGAGAGAGAATGGAGGAAAGAGATGAACAAAATCTTAAAATATTACTAAAAATAAGTTAGTTTTGGTGTGAATAGTAATTGAGGTCCGTTGATGACTTTATCAAAAATCAAAGAAGAGCTTGATGAATTGACGGAGTATTACAAATTGATGGAGTCAATTTACTCCCGGTACATAAAGATTATGTTAAACTCCATTAATTTATTTCATGAATCAAAATTTTGATCTCCCCGATGCATATGCTATAACATGGTTGTGTTCCCCATTCCCCTGGCCTAGGCTTCATGTAATCATGTGTTTTGTCGCTCATTCTATTGTATAATTTTAAAATTTAGTGTAATGTAAATCAATTTTCAGCAATTCATGAGTTTGGGGAAAATTTAAATCCAAAATGCTCAACATAACTACTGACCTATGATCTAGTATTCCACTTGTTTCAAAATCAATTATAAAACAATAAAAAAGAGTTTGGAAAATCAAATTAAACGCAAATAAAATTTTCATGAAAAAATAGTTATAATAATCGCTTGTCAGTGTCCCGACCGAGAATAACAGGAGGGGGAGAGGAGTGGGTAACATGAAGTTGAGCCATCCGAAAAGATTCCAAAAATCTCAAGTGTCCATTTAGTAGCCACCCATACTTATCTTCCCGTACCTCACTCACTCCCCATTTTGATCATTTATTTCTGCCCATACCAAAACACAAAGCTGCTCAAGCTCTAACAGTAAAAGAGAAGTTGAAGATGGCAGATTGGGGGCCAGTATTGATAGGAGTGGTGCTGTTCATACTACTACAACCAGGGCTTCTGTTTCAGTTCCCAGGCAACAGCAAACAAATTGAATTTGGAAACATGAAGACCAACGGCAAATCCATTGCTGTTCACACTCTCATCTTCTTCGTTCTTTACGCCATCTTTGTTCTTGCTCTTCACATCCATATTTATACTGGAAATTAATCCTGGTGTATCCTGTAATGTATTAATTGTTAATTGATCTTCGATAATTTACTCTTACCTTTTAACTATGTGTTCATTATTTTTTTTTTACTTTAAATTTTGTTGCATCTCAGATCTCATCGTCTAGTTCTAGTTGCTTTGAATTTACATATTATTACTTTCGTGTCGGCAGAAATAGAAATACTGTATACAAATTAACATTACAGTTGATCTCGAAAATTTTACATATAATTACTTTGGCAAATTATGGTTCCACCGATTGAGTATTAGTTTCTGGTTACTAATGCTGCTACGAATACGATTAGTCTATTATTAATTCATTGTGATATTAGTTGATTGTTTCTATATATGATTTGTTAAACTATAGTAATATGATTTGTGGTGATATATAGCTGCCTGTGTTTGGATTGATGTGATGATTTCATATAGTATGTGTATGCATTGTTAGTTAGGTTCTTAATTGTTTTCTTCAAAGACTTCTAGCTTTCTCCAGAACCACTTCTGCACTTGGCACATTTTATTCGATCGCCTACTACAGTTGTGTTTTGTATTTTGTAAAGGGGCTTGGCTATCCTGTGCGCACAGGATAAATTTAAGAAATTTGCTTTGGATCATTGTTGAATTTCGGACTTGAAGTTCTCATCAGAATGTTGAAGCTGATAGGACGAATTTTAAGAAGTAGTATTGTAAGTTGTAACTCAATTTAATCTGAACTGAAAAAAATAGTAGCTTCCATGTTTTAGTGAACCAGAACTATCAACGAGTATGCAGTAAAGCACCACACCTTTAATAGAACTAGCTGGTTAATTTTAGAGCTATAAATATAGGGAAGACAAAGCCTCTCAACCCCCGAGTGAGTTGTTACTGAAGCATAGCAAGGCTAAAACACATTCTCTTTCAATAGGGACTTGCAAGATTGAACAGCACCCGCATCTGTCATTTTAATTATTTTTTTCCAAAAAAAAAAGAAAAATTTCTTAACTTTGGCCACAAAGTTAGCAACCCTTAGAATTAATATTAATAACCTTTATTAATAAGTGAAACCCCTTTTTAAATAATACTATTAATTTTGGTTTCACCAATTTTTTGGTACCACCAATTTTTGGTTTCACTTATTCATTCATGTATATCTTATAATTTTATATACTTCTATTTTTATATGTCTTTTAATTCTACTAAATTTTTGACTACACTATTTATTCATGTTATACTTCTACATGTACTAGCTTAAATCCTGTACTATGCACGGGTTCTCGTTGATATTTAATTTTTTTATTTATCCCGTTATATTATAATTTTAAATTTATTTATATAAATATATAATAATAATAATAATAATAATAATAATAATAATAATAAATTTATAAAAAAATAATAAGATAACCGTGGTCGTAATTTAGTAGAATAAGTATACTATATCTAGTAGTTTAACAATTTAGACTCTGTTTGAGAGTGTTTTTGAAAACTGCTGTGCTGTGAGAAAAAGTGTGGAACAACATTTGTTCATATTATTTAGGAAAAGTTCATCTTATTTCTTGGTCACAGCACAACAATACCAAACGGGGCCTTAGTAGTTTAACTGATATATAACACTATTTTTTTAATAATAGGAAAAGTTGTGGTTGTAGTTTAGTAGGATATGTAGATTATGTGTATAGTAGTTTAATAATTTAGTAGTTTAGTGGATATATACCACTATTTATTTATTTATTTAAAAATTAAAATTAGGCGATAACCGTTGAACCAAATTATACCCCATTCCGGTTATTATATTAATTTTGGTTTTATTTTTGTTATTTTATACTTCTACATATCGTATGATTCTATTAAATTTAGTTTTATTTTTGTTTCCTTATACATCAATAGTTTGGTTTCATTTTTATTTCACCCTTTTAGCTTTTCTTAATTCCCTTATTACTAATTCAATATATTATACGTGTTTGATTTCATCAACTTTAAATTTTACCCTTTTTGAATTTCATTATAGCTCTTAATGTATAATTTTATTCTTCTTTTAATTTTATATATGACTTATAATAATATATATTATTTTACCCAGTTTTTAATTGCAATTCTAATATTAATTTTAACTCAGTAATCCTATTTGCTAGGGGTGTACAAAAAAATTGCTCAACCACATTGAACCGCTTAACTGCTCACAATCGAACCACATTACGGATAATCGTGAAACACGGGTTGGTTGCGAATTTAAATTTTAATAATCGCTTATTCGGTATAAAAGAAGTTTCAAGATTCCCTCTATAGCTGTTTATCTTATGTGCTAGCTTTAACACCTCTCTTATTCCTTTATTTAATTTCATTCTGTGGTATTTTTCTGGGTAAAAAATGTTCATGTACCACTCTCACCTGGATAACTCTTCAACCAAAAATCAAAGTTCATTAGAAATAACTTACCCAATGGTTATTAGTTATGTTTCATCTGTTGGAGTGTGTTGAATTTTATCAGGTAGAAAAATATTTTTTATTGTCATTAGTCGAATAGTTTGTATTTAATTTTTGAATGTAAACTTATTAATAAACTTAAATTTAAATATATTAATATTTTAAATTTATTTTTTGCAAATTATTAATTGTTTTATAACAAGTGGTTGAACCGCAAATCGATCTGCAATAATTGCAAAATCGCAAAATCACAATCGCAAATAACGTGGTTAAAACAGCTCTTCGCGATTTGGTTCGACTTTTACCCCAAAAACGATCCGATCCGAACCGCGTACACCTCTACTGTTTGTCATATGACTCAATAGTATATTTTAATGAAATAATAATTTTTTTGAAATTGTATAATAATTAAAATCATTTTATTATAATCATAACACAAATATCGTACTCAATAGTTTGGGTTAAATTTTCTGAGTATAAATTAAAAAATTTAACATGGCATTTATATAACTATGATTTTTAACCTAAGCACTTAAGTTTGGAAATATAAGTAGCAAGGAGTTAATTTAGGAACCGTTTTTGCTGATCATTTTTGTAACATCCCAAATGAATAAGAGTAAGAGTATTTGAGTTCTTTACATATATACAAGTCAAAAAGTAATGTGTATCAAATAATTTCCTTTTTCGGAATAACATATGGTGGGTTTGATAGGTCGGGTTTGGATTTGTTTGTGGATTTGGATTGTTAGTGGGGTTGGATGTTATAATTTTATATATAGTATCTATGGTTTGATTTGGACTTCCATCGTCCGCAATACACCGATTCGTTTGTGGTGTGGTATGTGCTTTAAGCTCTCTTGAGTGCATGTGCAGTTTTTTTCCAGCTAAACGATACCACACGCACTTATCAGGGTCGAATTCTTGACAAAAGAAAGAGTTCAACCACCGCGACAACATTTTGTTGGAAAAATATTTATTTTAAGTGGTTTAAAATGTTGATTTTAAGCTCTTTGATTTTTTTGCTAATTGGTGCAGCCGTGCATGTGTAGTTTACTATGTGCTCTGAGCTCTTTGCTATGCATGTGTGGTTTGAAAAATTACCAAACCACATGTATAAATTGATTTGTGTTATAAACTAAGTAATATAATTATAATATTTAAAAGAGATATTAAGCCAAAAGTGAAACTATAATAATTCACTCTTTTTATTATCTACACCACAATACAAATGAACTGCACATGCCCAATATTTATAGAAGAGCAAAGCGCGTGCATTAACTAAGTTTACACTTACAGTTGTTTATTTACACGCAATATTTATTACCTAGCATTGGTACTATCAGAACCAGGTCAGTTGCTTAGCTTGGTGGGTGAAATTGGTGTGCTATGAGCTGTAGTTTGACAATCACCTTCATCTTCACATTATAACACTCCCCCTTGATTGTCAAATATGAGTTGTTACGAAGAATGATTGCCTCGTTAAAACCTTGTAAGGAAAAACCCAGTGGGATAAAAACCTTGTTGAAGAAAAAAGTGTACAATCTCCCCCTGAATGAAATGTCTCACATTTTGACATTTTGATGTAGCAAACTTTTTAACCTCCGCATACCCATATTATTTATCAGCTTCTCAAATGTTGATGTAGGTAGTGACTTTGTAAGTATATCTGCCAGATTATCGCATGAGCGAACTTGTTGTACATCAATATCACCATTTTCTTGAAGTTCATGAGTGTAGAAGAATTTTGGCAATATGTGTTTTGTTCGATCCCCTTCAATATATCCGTCCTTAAGTTGTTTGATGCAGGCCGAGTTAACCTCGAATAAAACTGTAGGACTGTCTGAAATACTTGATAATCTGTACATGATTCTCGAATATGTTGAATGACCAACCTTAGCCAAATACATTCTCTGCTTGCTTCATGAATTGCTAGTAACTCTGCATGGTTTGATGAAGTTGTAGCCATAGTCTGTTTTGTAGACTTCCAAGAGATAGTAGTATCACAATATGTAAATATGTAACCTGTTTGTGATCGCCCAAAGTGAGGATCTGACATGCAGCACTACCCAATCCAGATTTATCTCTTGCTTCTTTTCCTGTAATCACTCTTGCTTCAAAACCACTTGTTGCAGTCTTCAAAGGTTGAGTCTGTTTAGCTTTGGTGAATCCTGGTAGGAGTAACTTTGAGGGTTTAACATGAGCAATGTCAGAGGTTTCCTTTAACTTATCTTCTGATATCAAGCCAACTTGAGCTATGTCAGAGGTTGCTTGCTTCAGTGTCATATCAGAACTTACTACATCTTGACTCTGAACAACTTAAGCCATGTCAGAGGTTGTTTGAGAAATCTTCTTTGAAATCAGAGTAAGATTAGCATCTTCATCAGATATTTCTTCATCCATAGCATGCACATAAATCTTTATAGGTTCACCAACTTTTTCTTTGCCCTTGGACCTTGGATCTATCTCCATTTGTGATTTGGCCTTGGTTGCCTCAGGATTTGTCCTTTCTTTTATCATAATGCCTTTAGCCTTAGGAAGTTTCTTTTCAACAACAGAAGCTTTAGATTTGGAGTTGACTTTTTCTAACTTAAGTCTAGCTTCTTCTTCCTTTAGACTCTCAAAGTCCAATCCTGGATTTTCTTTCAGAAATAAATGTCTTGAAATTTCCTCATCAAGTTCCAGATATTCATCAGAACTTATCCTTTTACCAGTATCATAACTTATTCTTCTCCCAGTATCAGAACTTGTTCTTTGACTTGTAGTTCCAGCTTTGCTTGATGAAAAACCTATACTTTGACCATGACCTCCACCCATTCCAGAGTTTCCCTGATCATCTTTTTCATCATACTTTCCCTTCAGTGTCTTAACATTTTTGCATTTGGACTTAATTAATTTCTCCCCCTTTTTGGCATCAGCAGGTAAAAGAAGAGAGAGAAGCAATTCCACTGAGGATTGGATTTCATTGAGTTGAGATTGCTGAGAAGCTTGATTCTTCAAAATTTCATCAATCTGAGCCTGTTGCTTCTCCTGGGTTTGCTCAATGTACTCAATTTTGTCAAAAGTAGGTTTGAAAAACCTTTTCTTGTCCAGCTTGGCAACCATATCTTGCTGATTTAAGGATTCTTGAATATTGTCTACCTTGGCCTGAGTTACAGATTGTTGACCTTGAAGGTGCCTTGTACTGAGTGCAGTAACCCTGAGTTGTGTCTTGAAATCATCATTGACTAACTGTTATTCCCAGTGAACTAACAATGAGATTTACAGAAGGGGGTTGAATGTAAATCTCAAAACTTTTTCAAGTTTTGAGCAGTTTCTAGTCTATGTGTTTTGATGAGCAAGTGTGTGTGAATTACTTTGAGCTAATGCAGACAGATATATATTCAAATACAAATGTAAAGAACACAACAAACTTAAAAACTTTTCTGGTGGATTTGTTGTTCCACCAGAGATGTGTTATTTCAGAAAATCTGTGATTCAAAGAATTAAATCACAGCTGCTTCCTAGTACAAACTAGATGATTTTCTCTCGGATTTTTCTAAACAGCTCTGGAAAATTCACATCTAATTACTAGCTGCTACTTGGTTTATATATCACCAAGTTTACAAGTGAAGACAAAACTGTAAAATACAATTAAAAGACTCTTCACATATTTCTTCTTCATTTCTCTATCCAATGCAATTTAGGTTTAACTGTGAATCTTTGAATACTTCCTTGTTAGCACCAGAATGGAAATGCTGCATTTTCTTGATTCCTCATAGAGGCTGCCACATTCCAGTTTGTCTCTGTCAACCCATGTGCCTCTGTCAGCTTATGAATTGTCACTATCAACTGCTATTGAACTAAGCATTCGTTGAAGCTTTCATCCGTTGATGCTTTATCCGTTGAAGCTTTATCCGTTGATGCATTAGCAGTTGAAGCTTTATCCGTTGACGCACTTATCCATTGATGGATCTTATCTGTTGAAGCTTTAGAGACATCCGTTGAAGCTTTGTTTATTATCTGTTGAAGGTCTTTAATATCAGTTGATACTTTTTCACTTATACAAAATTACAAGGCATGAAATATTTACAATTAGCCCTCCTATTTGCATATCCACTAGTAGTCAACATGACTGATAATTTCCCACAACATCTAAGAAGTACAACTTAAATACAGAGACTAAAATGTGCTACAATACTAAACTTATTTCTAAGTGAAGCTACTCCTTCAACGGATAGCCAAAATGGTCTTATCTGTTGAGGCTACAAACATTAGATTTCTACTTAAGTGTTTTATTTCACTTATCATCAAACTAATACACATATTCCTAACAATCTCCCCCTATTTATGTCTACTAGAACTGTAGGCATAAATTTGGGTTTAATTTGATGATAACAAAACACTTAATAAACATATGAACTGAAATAAAGTAGAAATTGAAAGGTGCTGCAAAAGTATGTATACTGAGATGGAATTGAAGAATTATATTGTTTCCAAGGGTGCTCCTTTAGCCTGAGCAGATTAATTTCTTTTCCTTTGATCTCTTGTTTTCTTTCCTAGCCTCCTGTCATTCTCCTCTATTTGGAGTTGAAGTTGTCTGTAGAACTCAGCTTCATCTTCTTCATTGATGTCCAACTTAGATTACATATCCTTGAGAGTTTCATTACTGGAAATCTTGAGCTGATCTTCAAGTCTGAAAAATCTTCTGACTCCTTTATTGTCTCTTAACTCCATCAACCAATGAGGTGATTTATGAACTGTAATTCCTCTTTCTTGGATGAGTAATGTTCTAGGCAAGGCATTGGGCTCCCACCAAGTCTTCCTTATGCTGACAATCTTGTTGAGAATCTCAGTCTTGGCAGTCCTGGTAAAGCCAGAACAGAATCCCTTTTTATGGCTGAGTAGACTCTAACCAAGGTAGAGTAGCCTTCATTCAGAATCCTGTAGAGAGGCCAAGTCTTTTCCCCACTTTCTTTATATTTGAACAGTAGTCTTTCTGGAAGCTGTCTGTAGGCATCTATTCCCCTTACTTCCTCCAGCTCATCCAGATAGAGTTCAATGTCTGAAAATTCCTTTATGTCACAAATGTGAACATAATCATCCTTTGAGACTTGTGGCTTAGGCTTAGGTTTCTGAGTGAATTTGATTGAGGTTAGAGGAGGTGTTGATTTGATTTTCCTTTTCTGTTTCTTTGATGGTGGAGAAGTGGTTAAGAAAGTGGTCAATTTGATGGTGTCCCAATCAATTGGTTCCTCCTTAAGAGTGATTGTTTCACCATGGATGTTTATGAAGGGGTCAGGCACAATGGGTTCAGGAATAGAAGGTAGTGGTTTGGATTTTGATTGGGTTTCTTCAGTCTCATCTACCATCTTTCTTTTTGCATTGGCCTTCTTTCTGTTCCCTTTCTGCCATTCCTTTCTTTCCTTACTTCTTTCTTCCACATCATCACTAATCATGTCCCCCATACCTACATCTTCACTCGTGTCTTCAATTTCTTTCTTTTCTTCAGCTTGACTTGACTTTAGCTGTTTTTCAAGCTTTGCTTGTGCTCTTTTGTCAGCCTTTAGCTTTTTAGCTTCTTCCTTCAACCTTCTGGCTTCTTCCCTCTTGGCTATTGAGAATTTGGGATGTCCTTGTATCACACAGATACTCTTTCCCTCTCTAAAGATAATAGCCATGTTCATCCTTTCAACCACATCCTTGGTCTCCTTGTGCTTCATGACATTACCACCCAAATCTTGTCTTTATCAGGCTTTAGAAGAGGAAAGTCCACTTCTTTCAGCTGAGCAAGGCTTAGAGGGTTCTTTGTAGAGTTCTTATTGGATCTGTTGTTGGGCTTGAGAACCATAGGTTTCAGATTCTTGGAAGAAGTCTCTCCAACCTTATTCCTCCTAACTGGCTTGAGCTCCATAATGATTGGCTCCACCTTTATGCTATGCTTCACATATTGTGATTTAGAAGTTGTAGAACCAAAGATTTGTTGCATCCTTTCATCAATTTTCTTCCTTTGCTCTTTGACTTTCATCTCAGCTGCTGCTATCTGGATTAGATCAATTCCATCAAGCTTTCCTTTGATTTGAAGAGTTGGAGAAGTGGTGATGGCAGGAACTAGCACTTTAGATATTTGAACTGTTGTTGATGGCTCTCCTTCCCCTTCCCTTTTATTCTCCCCCTTTTTGTTATCATCAAGGATAGGGGTCAAGCCTTGTGCTTTTTCCAGCTGCATTAGTAGATTTGTCTGAGATTGTTGATTCTGAAGAATGGTGACCATAGAGTCTTCAATGATTTGAACTCTGTTTTCCAACCTGGCCAACCTCTTGTCAGCATCAGATTCTCTCCTCAATCTCACCAACAAATCTTGCATAATACCATAAGGCATAACTGAATCCAGCTTCTCAGCATTATAGGATTTCAGATCAGCAATATCCTGCTTGAGTTCATCCACACTTAAATTCTGTCTGATATGCTGCAACTACAAGAGATGCAGAGAGTCTAGATGAGCTTGAAGAATAGCCTTTGTACCAGCATCTGTAGTCTCCTGAAGGGCCTTTTGAATAGTCATTACTTGCTTGACCAAGGCTACACTAAACTGCCCTAGTGTAGATTCCTTTGCCCATGCCCATTCAGGTAGATTTGGAACAGAACTTGGGCCTGCATCTCCCCCTAAGTTCATGCTCCCATCCAAAGAATTAGAGTCATCATCATTAGAATTTACTTCAAATTCTTCAAAGGGCTCACCAGCTTGAGAAGGCATCCTATTAACAACAACTTTGTCTCTTTGAAGAGATTCTGAAGTGTGCACTATGTTCAAAGTCTGCTCTGCCTCCACATTGCCCTGAGCAGCCAACAGTTGATAGGCTGAAACAGGATGAGTAAAAGTGTCAGCATCCAAGGAAATGTTATCAATTTCATCTTTGTAATGTTGCTGAAATTGTCTTCCCTTTTCAGCATCATTCACAATCATTGACTCACTAGCAATGGCTGGATCCACCCTTATAGCTTCTGTACCTGCTTTTCTCTCAATTTCTCTATATTCTTGCATCAGGGGCTCCCCCTGGCTCACACACACCCTCACACCCTCACCCTCACCTACTAAGGTGGCACTCCCCTCACTTACTTTTGTCATGCTGGAAGAAGTAGCATGCATGTTTTGACTCTCAACCTCTCCTTTTGCCTGGGAGCAACCCAGCCTCTCACTCAAATTATCACTCCCTTCCCTCAATCCTAGAAGTGATTGCACAGTAACCATGTCTTCTACACTTGGAATTGAATCAGTTATATGTGTAGAGACCATCAACGGATAGGGAATATCCGTTGAAGTGGAAACTGATGATATCAATGGATAACTGCTGTTAAGCTTATCCGTCGAAGAACAACCACTTGTCAACAGATGAGAGATATCCGTTGAAGAAGGAAAAGATGTAGATATTGAAAGTGACATAATTGTTGAATCTGTGTGAATTGATTTTAAGTGAGGTGACACAGATTCTTCAACTAAGTCTGAAAGAATTGGCTGATGATCCAACAAGTCATCTAACAGATGATGATCACCAGGATTTGAGTGGGGCTCCTCCCTGAGTTTTAAAGAGGGAGAATCAGGAATTGATGTGAATATCATATCCACATCCAGAGAGGGTGATGGAGAATTTGGTGATTGATGTGTGTCTATTATGAGAGAATGGGGCTGTGACTCCACATTTGCTGGAGCCACATCAAGCTGAATTTGAAAAGGCAAAGATACAGGTGGATGTATCTGTGCAGTGTGTGCCCCCTGTGTGGAAACTAGGGTTTTAGCCTTCTTTCTTCTTGAAAAAGCTTTGACAGGTGAATGTGTGGCTTCAGTGTCCCTCCCTCTTTTATTTTGTGTCCCTGGTTGGGGACTATTTTCAATAGCTGCATCCTTTTGGGAGGATGCAACTAGGGATGCGTTTGACTCCTTTTGAACCACCACAGCCTTTTGAGAGACTGTGGCTTGGCTGGTTAGGGTACCACTCACCTCTCCCACCTTATCCTGGGGGGTTTCTTGATGTTCACCCCTCCCCTCACCACTCACACCCTGTTCACTCCCTTCAGGGTTTTTGGTAGTTGTTACAACAATTGTCTTTTGAGAAACAACAGAGGTGGTTTTCTTTGACTTGTATTTTGGAATTTTAGTTTTGGTGGCTTTGGTAGGAATCTGTTGGGACAAAGACACAGATTTCATTGCCACACTAGAAGGCAAAGAAACAATGGGGTTGGAAAAAGTAGGAGTTGCAGAAGTATTTATCTCACTTACCTGAGGTGCATTCATTATTGGTAAATATACCAATGGCACCTGGCTGTTGAGGTTGATTCTCAAAAGGTCTGCAAGGACCCTTTTCTCTTGTGCCCAACATTTTAGTTTATTGCTCTCATTAGTTATGACCAAGCCTTCAGCAGCATGGTTAGCCAATAACATAAAGAATCTAGCATAGTAGATGTTATGAGGTCTATTAGCTTTGTTACCTAACCTGGAACCTAATTCTAGCATGACATAGTTGCTAAAATTAAAGTACCTATCAGAAACTAGCATGTAGAGCATATTAACAAGAGATGAAGTTATGGCATCAAAATTGCTAATCTTCCCAGAGAAAACCTTGATAAAGGCATCTCCAAGAAAACTCCATTCTTTCCTAAGGCCCTTTCTTCTAATGCTTCCTAAACTAGTAGAATTAAAAGAATAGCCTATGGAATCTAACATAGCAGATACATCTTTATCAGTGTGTAGTGTCATGGCATTATTCTCAGACAACTTAAAGCAAGACTGTATATCATCACAGTTAATGCAATAATCCTTACCTTTGAGAGAGAAAGCAATGGTCATATCTGTGGAGTTGAACTCTGCAGTTGTCCAAATCTCCTCAATTACCTCACAGTAGATGGTTGGAGCTTCCAGCATTGCATAGCTTAGTTTGCAGTTTTTGATGAAGTCCATCATCTTGTGATAATCAGAGTGGGCTTCATTCTTTACAACCAAGGCTACGAAATTGTTCTTTTCGTAAACAAATCCAGATTGAGACATAATTTTGACTACTGGTGCCATTATTGTGAGTAGAGGTTGCAGAGAAAAACTTGAGAGTTTTGGGAGAGAAAGAGATTAAAATTTGCAAGAAAGCGTAAAGTGAAAATAAGAATTCAATGGGATTTTATACTTTCTTGAATTAACTTGTAAATGAAATGATTAAAAGATACTTTTAAATAAATTACAGCCGTTTGAGAATAAAGAAAACTGTAGAAATTCTGAAAAACTGCCTTTAATATAAATACATACACCTGTATATATATGTATCAACGGGTAAGTAAAAGAATCAACGGCTGTGACTCACTTAAAGTAACTAATGTGACACTTCAACGGATGAGGTAAATAGTTATCCATTGAAGATTAACACAATTTTTATCCGTTGAAGGATAAAATTACCAGAAATGTATTTGTCTTTCAACGGATAATGAACATCCGTTGATAGAACAATTTTGGCTTTCAACGGATAGGGAATATCCATTGATAGAATAATCTTTTCTTAAAACCAACTTTGTTCTTGTAGCAAATTCATTTCAGGCTTCAAAGCAGATTATAATGTGGACATAAATTTATGAATAATTAAGCACACCTAGCTCACTTACTAATCTTGTGAATGTTGATTCATCAAGTGGCTTGGTAAATATGTCTGCAATCTGCTTTTCACTTGGAACAAAATGAAGTTCCACTGTACCTTTCATCACATGTTCCCTTATGAAGTGGTACTTGATGTCAATGTGCTTGGTTCTTGAGTGCTGCACTGGATTTTCAGTAATGGCAATGACACTTGTGTTATCACAGAATATAGGAATTTCGTCAACAGTTAATCCATAGTCAAATAGTTAATTCCTCATCCACAGTATCTGTGCACAACAACTACCAGCAGCAATGTACTCAGCTTCAGCTGTTGATGTAGAAACATAATTTTGCTTCTTGCTGAACCATGACACAAGCTTATTCCCTAGAAATTGACAGGTGCCAATTGTGCTTTTCCTGTCTATTTTGCAACCTGCATAATCTGCATCTGAGTAGCCAATTAGATCAAAACCAGACTCTCTAGGGTACCAAATTCCTAGACTTGGAGTCCCTTTGAGATATCTGAAAATTCTTTTAATGGCCACTGAGTGAGATTCTTTAGGGTCAGCTTGAAATCTAGCACAGAGACATGTAGAAAACATTATATCAGGTCTACTAGCAGTTAAATATAAAAGTGAGCCAACCATGCCTCTGTAACTTGAAATGTCCACAGACTTTTCAGCCTTGTTTAATTCAAGCTTGGTGGCAGTGGCCATGAGAGTTTTTGCAGATGAACAGTCTATTAAGTCAAACTTCTTTAAAAGATCATAAATATATTTAGTTTGACTAATGAAAATTCCACCATTAACTTGTTTAACTTGTAAGCCAAGAAAATAAGTTAGCTCTCCCATCATGCTCATTTCATATTTACTTTGCATTAACTTAGCAAACTTTTTACAAAGCTTATCATCTGTAGATCCAAATATAATATCATCTACATAAATTTAAACAAGTATTGTAGAGCCATTAACATTTCTAAAGAAAAGAGTTTTGTCAACTGTACCTCTTGTGAAGTGATTATCTAGAAGAAATTTTGACAAAGTCTCATACCAGGCTCTAGGTGCTTGCTTTAGTCTATAGAGTGCTTTCAACAGATAATACACATAGTCTGGAAAATTTGGATCTTCAAATCCTGGAGGTTGGCTTACATAAACTTCTTCCTCCAATTCTCCATTTAGAAATGCACTCTTGACATCCATTTGATAGACCTTAAAATTGGCATGGGCTGCATAGGCTAGAAAGATTCTGATGGCTTCAAGTCTGGCAACTGGAGCAAATGTCTCATCAAAATCTATTCCCTCTTGTTGAGAATAGCCTTTAGCAACCAATCTGGCTTTATTCCTTATGACAATGCCATTTTCATCCATCTTGTTTCTGAATACCCATTTTGTGTCAATAGAACTCTTGTTCTTTGGTTTGGGTACCAGCTTCCATACTTTGTTCCTCTCAAATTGGTTTAGTTCCTCTTGCATTGCTAAAATCCAATCTGGATCCAATAGAGCTTCTTCCACTCTCTTAGGTTCCTCCTGTGACAGAAAGCTACTATACAGACATTCATCTTGAGTAGCCCTTCTAGTTTGCACTTTAGATGTAGCATCACCAATGATCAGTTCAAAAGGGTGATCCTTGGTCCATTTCCTTTGAGGTGGTAGATTGGCTCTAGATGAGGTTGCCTTAGTATTGTCATGATGTGAGATAGAATGTTGATTAGTTGAGACTCCCCCTGAGTTGCTGATCCTTTGAAAGGAGTTGGGAGTTCTATCAACTGATGAAGTGAATTGATTATCCGTTGACAGACTATGATCAACGGATGCTTCATTATGAACTTCAACGGATGATGCACTTTGTCTTTCAACGGATGCTGCATTGCTTCCATCAACGGAAGCTGAATTAAGACTTTCAACGGATGCAGCATTCTGTGCATTATCCAAAGGCAGATTTTGTATTCTTCTAGAGATGCCTTCTTCATCATTCTCATCTTCACTATCATCACAATATATCTCAATGTTGTCAAATTTGAGTCCTTCATGATGTCCCTCATTTGTTAGTCCATCAATCTTTTTATCATCAAACACAACATGCACAGATTCCATGACAATGTTGGTTCTTAGATTGTAGACCCTATATGATTTTCCAGCAGAATAACCAACAAATATTCCTTCATCAGCCTTTGCATCAAACTTTCCTTTGTGATCAGGTTGATTCCTTAGAATGTAGCATTTGCAACCAAAGACATGCAGAAAGTTTAAAGTTGGTTTTCTTCTCTTGAACAATTGATAGGGAGTCATGCCTTTTTCCTGATTAATTAGAGAAATATTCTGAGTGTAACATGCACAGTTAACAGCCTCAGCCCAAAAGTATGTTGGGAGTTTTGACTCTTCAAGCATTGTTCTTGCAGCTTCAATTAGTGATCTGTTTTTCCTTTCCACCACACCATTTTATTGTGGAGTCCTTGGAGCTGAGAACTCATGCATGATCCCATTTTCTTCACAGAACAACTTCATGGTTGAATTCTTGAACTCAGTTCCATTGTCACTCCTAATATTCCTTACTTTGAAATCAGGATGATTGTTGACTTGCTTGATATGATTGATAATGATTTCACTAGCTTCATCCTTTGATCCAAGAAAATGAACCCATGAAAACTTTGAGAAATCATCTACAATCACTAGGCAATATCTTTTCCTTGAAATTGATAATACATTGACTGGTCCAAAAAGATCCATGTGAAGCAGTTGTAATGGTTCATCAATTGCAAATTCAAGCTTCTTACTGAATGATACTTTCTTTTGCTTTCCTTTCTGACAAGCATCACACAGCCATCCCTTGTGAATTCTACTAGAGGCAATCCTCTAACTAAGTCCTTTTTGACTAGATCATTCATTGTTTTGAAATTCAAATGAGACAGCTTCTTGTGCCATAGCCAACTTTCAACTGGACTTGCTTTGCTGAAAAGACAAGTAATTGATTCTGCATCTGTAGAGTTGAAGTCAGCTAAATACACATTCCCTTTTCTAACTCCAGTTAGAACCACTTTGTTGTCCTTCTTATTTGTGACAACACAGGCTTTAAAATTGAAGGAAACAGTATTCCCTCTGTCACATAGTTGACTGATGCTCAATAAATTGTGTTTGAGACCATCAACTTATGCAACTTCATCAATGATGACATTTTCTTTTGAAATCAAGCCATATCCCATAGTGAACCCTTTGCTGTCATCTCCAAAGGTTATGCTAGGGCCAACTCTCTCCTTAAACTCTGTGAGCAGGGTGAAATCTCATGTCATGTGTCTTGAACAGCCACTGTCCAAGTACCATAGATTCCTTCTTTTTCCCTGCACACAACAAAATCAATCAAGTTGATTTTGGTACCCAAGTTTCCTTGGGTCCAGCCTTGTTAGTCTTTTTCCTAGACTTCATTCCTCCTGCATCTTTTGACTTAGGTAACTTTGGGTCAACCTTGATCTCAGATGTAGTTGGTTGAAGAGTAGGGTTAGTCACAGAATCATTTAGCACATTTGATTGAATTTGATAAGACATGGATTGTGCAAACATATTATTCCACATAGGCATGTTGTATGGCATCTGAGGCATACTGAATGCAGTAAAATAAGGATTATTAATATATGGCATGTTTGCAAAATGTGCATGAGGATTCTGATGAAACATAACAGGCATAGCATGCAGAGATGACATAGACATGTTAGGCATGGAGGGAGTTAAAGGCATGGGAGCATTCTTAACAGATTTGCAGTTATCAGATAGATGATTAATACTTTTACAATGCACACAGCTTTTTCTAGGAGCATACTTATCAGGTGTGTAGTTGTTATGTTTATTAATCCCTACCTTCCCATTTCTATTTGATTTTCTTTTAGTTTCCTTTTTATCCTCAACCAATTTAAGCCTATTTTTCAGCTGATCTAAAGTCATGTGTCCTATGTTCACCTTACTGGCATCTTTGGATGTGCTAGCTCCTTATTTGACAAAGTTCTTGAAAGTTGAACCATCCTTCTTATTGAAATTTTTCTTTTTAGAATCACTTGCCTGTTTTAATTGATGAGCCTTCAACGGATGCTCTTTTTCTTCCTTCAACGGATAACTTTCATAATCCGTTGATTCCACATCCGTTAATAATACATCAATTAATTCTAACTCCTTTTTGTTTTTCTTCCAGGCATTCTCACAGAATGATTCAATTCCCTGAACCTTGGCAATCTGAACACTAACATCCCTAGATGTTTTCTAGGCCTTGATTACCTCTTGCTCACTTTCTAACTGTTTAGAAAGAATTTCTACTTTCTTAACAGCTTCTTCTAGTTCACTCTCAACAATCAAGCATTTAAGTTTAATCTTTTCAAGCTCAATTACCTGATCCTCTAACAC
Source organism: Apium graveolens (assembly GCF_009905375.1). Taxonomy (NCBI): domain Eukaryota; kingdom Viridiplantae; phylum Streptophyta; class Magnoliopsida; order Apiales; family Apiaceae; genus Apium; species Apium graveolens. Next base: position 18,265,268 of record NC_133655.1, on the reverse strand, counting down.
AGCATTCCTATCACTTAAAAACACATTATTCTCTTTGATCCTTGTGTTTTCTTTAGCTAGTGATTTAAGGGAAACACGCAAATGATATAATTCATTGGACATATCATTTATGGCTTCATTGCATTCATTTTTAGAAAGCTGAGAGAGGTTGGTAGTAATTACCTGGTTGCTTGATGAACTAGTTTCATTTTCATCAGAATTAGCCATCAGGGCTAGGTTGACATATTCCATATCATCATCTTCATTGGCTCCATCTGCTGCCCAGTCATCTTGAGTGAGAAAAGCTCTTTCCTTTTGTTTGAGCAAATCAAAATACTTCGTTTTGTAATCAACTTGCTCAAATTTCTTCTTATCAGAGGTTGGCTTTCGGCACTCATTTGCAAAGTGTCCACTAATGCCACCGTTATAACATTTGAACTTAGATTTGTCCACCATATTTTTGTTTGACTTAATAAATTTTGCATTTTTCCTGAATTTCATCTTTGCAAACCTCCTTGACAGAAAAGCCAGATGTTCATCAATATCATCAGAGTCATCTTGACTGGAATTGTCTTCATCTTCAGCTACTTGCTCTTTTCCCTTGCTTGATTCTGATTTGCTTGTGCCAATTTTGAGACTTGGCATTGTCTTCTCCTCATTCCTGGCTTCAATCTTCTCATTGTCAGCTACAAGTGCAACTGATCCTCCTTTTCTCTTTCCTTTTTCCAACAGCTCATCTTGCTCCATCTCAAGTTCATAAGTCTTCAAAATTCCATATAGTCTTTCAAGTGTGAAGTTCTTATAATCTTGAGAATTTCTTAGAGAAACAGTCATAGGCTTCCATTCCTTTGGTAGAGACCTCAGAAATTTTAAGTTGGAATCCTTGACTTGGTACACTCTACCATACAGCTTTAATCCATTTAACAGTTTTTGAAATCTGTTGAAGATATCATTTAATGATTCTCCTTCTTCAAAGTGAAAATATTCATACTGTTGAATAAGAAGCTGCATCTTGTTTTCTCTAACCTGCTCAGTACCTTCACAGATGATTTGCACGGTATCCCAAACTTCCTTTGCAGTTTGGCTATTGATGAAATTGTCAAACATATCTTGATCTAAGCCATTAAATAGAATGTTCATGGCTTTCTTGTCCTTGCGAATTTCTTCCATGTCTTCAATAGTCCATTCTGCTTTTGGCTTGGGAATGGACTGTCCAACAGCAACTGTTGCAGTAGCAGCTGTGGCTACTTTGTGAGGAATGTGAGGACCATTTTCAATGTAGTTGATGTAGCTTTCATCCTAAGACAGTAGATGTAAATGCATCTTCACTTTCCAGTGATGATAGTTATCTTTTTCCAGGACTGGAATCTTTTTACCAATATCCTTCCTACTCATGTTGGTAGCAGGAGGATTCTTCTGTGCACTCATGATGTTAGCAGAATAGATCTTTAAACTCTTTGTATGTTAAGAGCTTGCTCTAATACCAATTGTTATTCCCAGTGAACTAACAATGAGATTTACAGAAGGGGGGTTGAATGTAAATCTCAAAACTTTTTCAAGTTTTGAGCAGTTTCTAGTCTATGTGTTTTGATGAACAAGTGTGTGTGAATTGCTTTGAGCTAATACAGACAGATATATATTCAAACACAAATGTAAAGAACACAACAGACTTAAAAACTTTTCTGGTGGATTTGTTGTTCCACCAGAGATGTTTTATTTCAGAAAATCTGTGATTCAAAGAATTAAATCACAGCTGCTTCCTAGTACAAACTAGATGATTTTCTCTCTGGATTTTTCTAAACAGCTCTGGAAAATTCACATCTAATTACTAGCTGCTACTTGGTTTATATATCACCAAGTTTACAAGTGAAGACAAAACTGTAAAATACAATTAAAAGACTCTTCACATGTTTCTTCTTCATTTCTCTATCCAATGCAATATAGGTTTATTTGTGAATCTTTGAACACTTCCTTGTTAGCACCAGAATGGAAATGCTGCATTTTCTTGATTCCTCCTAGAGGCTGCCACATTCCAGTTTGTCTCTGTCAACCCATGTGCCTCTTTCAGCTTATGAATTGTCACTATCAACTGCTATTGAACTAAGCATCCGTTGAAGCTTTCATCCGTTGATGCTTTATCCGTTGAAGCTTTATCCGTTGATGCATTAGCAGTTGAAGTTTTATCCGTTGACGCACTTATCCATTGATGGATCTTATCTATTGAAGCTTTAGAGACATCCGTTGAAGCTTTGTTTCTTATCTGTTGAAGGTCTTTAATATCAGTTGATACTTTTTCACTTATACAAAATTACAAGGCATGAAATATTTACAATTAGCCCTCCTATTTGCATATCCACTATTAGTCAACATGATTGATAATTTCCCACAACATCTAAGAAGTACAACTTAAATACAGAGACTAAAATGTGCTACAATACTAAACTTATTTCTAAGTGAAGCTATTCCTTCAACGGATAACCAAAATGGTCTTATCCGTTGAGGCTACAAATACTAGATTTCTACTTAAGTGTTTTGTTTAACTTATCATCAAACTAATACATATATTCCTAACACTAACATCTCATCAGCTTTTGCCAAGTGCTCAGCAAGTATATTTAAAGTAGGAACAAAATCAACTTTGTTCCATTCCTTAGTCCACTCCTGTCCTCTAGGAGTTTCACTCTAAGGTACTGGTGCATCTCCTCTAACAAACTTCTTGATTAATTCAGCTTTGTTTGGAGCTTGTTGAGGTGCATGTCCAGATGGACCAGCTGCATCAACATCTACAGTGACATTAGCTTCACCAGTAACTTCATCATTATCAGCATCAGAACTTACAGAGTCAGCATCCTCTGATAAAAGAACAGTATGAGAGGCTATTGAGGCTTCAACATCATCCTCTAAGTGCTGATCTCCAACTAAGTTCTGATCAACATCCATATTCTGATGCTCACCTAAAATCTGATCTTCAGTATCTAGATGCAGAGAAGGTGTTGTAGGCAATTCTGGATTAAAATCAGCATCAAGAATTGGTGTTGTTGGTGGAGTGATCTGAGTTGGTGGAACTTCTAAGTACAAAACCTCAGGTACAATCAGATTATGAATATCAATCTCAACACTTGTATCTGGGTCATCAGTATGTACTTGTTCAATTACAGGAGACACAAGAGGTGTAGGCACTTGCTCTGAAATATTCCCTTGTTCTTGAATAGGAGATTTTTGAGCTGATCCACCAGTATGAAGTAATTCAATTACTATAGGTTCTGTTGGGATCTGAGATTCTTGACCCCCTTCCTTAGCTACTTCTTTCAGAATTTCTTCAGAGTATGATGATACACCGACAACCCTCCTGGCTCTTTGCTTTTTAAGTCTCTTTGAAGAACTAGAGACTTTGGGAGCTTCATCATCAGAATTTAGCTTTCTAAGCCTTTTTAGGGGCCTAGAACTCCCAATTTCAGTATGCTTCTGAGAAGAGACCTTCTCAGCTTCTACAATAACAGGTTCTGATATTGGAACCTGTTCCTCACTGTCTGACTCATCTCTCAGAACAATCCTCCTTTTCTTCTGTTGTGTCTGAGGTACAGTCTTTGTCCTCTTAGGTTTTGAAGATGAAGGCCTCACAGGATGTGCTGATGGTGAAGGTTGAGATGTCTGTGATGGTTTGAAATATGTCCTGATGGAGGGTTGAGTAGGTTGAGGTTGAGAAGTTTGAGGTGTAGTTGTGGTATATTCTGATGGCTGTTGTGGTGGCCGGGATGTGCTGGTGGGTTGAACATCAGGGTAAACAGATGTGTAGGTTTGAGGATCAGCATTTACCAGGATCTGTTTTACAGACTAAGGTATCTGTAAGGGTCTAACCACTTTTTTCTTATTGTAAGCATTTAACAAATCATTAAAAGCCCTTTTTACAAGCTTAAAGGGTGGAATTAAATCAGTGGTAGGTTGGGGTTCATCAGCACAACAAAAATTATATATAAGCTGACAGAATCTTGCAAAGTATACTACATTCCTATCCTCTGTCATTCTATCCCCTATGAAACCTAGCACAACACTTGCAAAATCAAAGTGAGTTTGATGAATAAGAGCATACCCGATTTGCTGACTCATGATGGGAATAACATTAAAGTTGTAGCACTTATTGACGAATGCCTTAGTGATACAATTGAAGAAAAAGCTCCATTCCTTCTTGATATTTGCTCTTTTCAATTGTCCAAGCTTTCCCAAACTTTTCTCATAGCCCAAACTGGCCATGAGCTGCTGTAGAACAGGGTCCTCCACTGTTGAGAATGCACAGCCTTCTGGTAAGTGGAGAGCTTTGTGAACTGCTCCAGGATTAACCACATGTTCAACATCATTTACTTCAAATACGATGCTTGGAGTACCAGTAGCACCACCATCATCAAAATGCCCAGTCCGCCAAAACGTCAGAACTTTTTGGCTTGAAATAGTTTGAGGTTGGGTCAAAGCATACCCAATCTCACTATTTGCTAAGAAATCTTGTACAAACTGCAAATCTGATGGAGCTTCAGCCTTGTTCAAGATTGCAACATAGTTGTTTGGTACAAACTTAACTCCATTAACAATTAAATCCTTGGGTGCCATGAGAAATAAGTGAGAAATAAAATTGCCTGTAAGGTATTTGATAAAATGTCTGTAGAGAAACCGTCAGAAAAAGTGAGAGAGAATAAGAAAAGAGAGTGAGTAGAATAAAAATGAAAATAAAAGATTTAAAAGTCTTTTATCTCTTTTACTTAGACACCCCACGTGACAGCAGTTAATAAGGAGTGGAACAGACCTTTACACCTGTCAGACATGCAACAATTAAGGCAAAAGATAATGGGCACGGTAAATAAGCAATTATTACTTTGCACGTTCAGTTTAAAAAAAATTGTTCCCACTAAATAAATGATTATTACTGTTTTATCTCTCATAAACCAATATTCTGGAAAATATGACTGTTCAAGTAATGACCAAAAATTAACCAAGTAAATAAATACTGCCACGTCAGTATCAGAACTTGATTATTATCAGAATTCAAAAGTCATCAGAATATGGCTTCTTAACTCGAAAAGTGAATGTTTATTCCTGTAATTCTTCACACAAATACTGATATGGACACATCAGAACTTAATCATCAGAACTTCCATCAGAACTTGTCCTCAAAATTTATGCAACTGACACTTGAATTGTTCATCTAAAACAATATTTATCAGCACAGTAATTTTCATTATTCATATGGAGTATAAGTGTGTGCAATAAGCTAAATATCAGACAAAGAGTAAAGTCTAATTCACTTCAGTACATCTTAGAAGTAAGGCATAACTAAGAACTTTGCTCAAAATCTGTCATTATTATGAAGTCTACTGTAGAATGAGTTCATGCATGAGTCCACCTCAACTGTTTTGTGCTCATTTTATGCATCTTTTTGAAATTCCTTTTTACAGTGGCTTCTCAGTGTAAGTGAGTCACAACTGCTTATCAGAATTTATGCTATAATCAGAGTATTTCTTCAGTAATCAGAGAATGTGAAAAGTCACCAAGAAAATTTTATTTTGCTTTTCTAATGCATATTACTTAATACCAGCAATGCACTTGGGTCTTCCCTTCCACATTTTTACTCTAGATCTCAAAGGAGTACCTAATTTTTATTTCTTTTTCTTTTTCTTTTGATAAGTGAGGTTTATCAGCACTTAGTACATCCATCAGATTTACTAACATCAGAACTTAACAGATAAGAAGCACTATTCTAGTTTTTGACTTAGTAATAAGATACACAAAGTAAACTTCAACTAAGCTCAATATCAGAATTTGCTTGTGTTAAGAGATTTCCACATAAACAATTACTTCAGACATGAGATATCAGTATATTAAAGATTACTAGGTCAGCATCTAGCACAGTTATCCTCATTGGATTGAATAATCACAGAAATATTCATATCACTATCAGAGTTTAGAAATTCACATCAGACAGCAATCAGCACTTTAGCAAATTTCAATTTAAGCACAGAATACACAAAGATAGTAATATCTGTAAATACTGATCATAAAGTCTGATGTATCAGAACATAAACTTAGTAGATTTAGAGAAAGAACCTGAAACCATTCCCAGTTCATTTACCAATCTTGTTAAAGTAGCTTCACACAGTGGTTTTGTGAAGATATCTGCTAGTTGTTGATCTGTTGGAACAAAATGTAATTTCACTGTACCTTCATCCACATGTTCCCTTATGAAGTGGTACCTAATGCTAATGTGCTTTGTCATTGAGTGTTGAACTGGATTACCTGTCATAGCAATAGCACTTTGATTATCACAGTAAATAGGAATTTTAGAAAATTCTAACCCATAATCCAGTAACTGATTCTTCATCCAAAGAATCTGTGCACAACAGCTTCCTGCAACAATGTATTCTGCTTCTGCAGTTGATGTGGAAATTATGCCATCACTAGGGTCCATAATCAATTCCCTCCTGTTGAGAATATCAGTTTTGTTTCTGAACACTTACTTTGTACCAACAACAAATCTGTTCTTTGGTCTTGGCACTTGGGTCCAAACTTTATTTCTTTCAAATTCATTTAACTCTTCCTGCATTGCTTGCACCCAATCAGCATCTTGAAGAGCTTTTTCCACTTTCTTTGGTTCAGTCTGAGAGAGAAAAGAGTGATAAAGACATTCATTTGATGTAGCTGTTCTAGTTCTGACACCTGCATCAGGATTTCCAATAATTAAGTCAGATGTATGTGCTTTAGTCCACTTCCTTGCAGATGGAAGATTTTCTCTAGAACTGGATGTCCCCCATGATCCATGTTGTCTTCATCAACATTTTCTGATGCTCCCCCTGAAATTATGCTCTCTGAGTTGGATCCTTCAGAATTTGTGTTTCCAGAAATTATCAGCACTTGAGTTTCCAGAATTATCAGAACTTGGCCCATCAAAACTTGATGAAACAGAACTTGAAGAGCCTGTTGTAGGTTCTGATGCTTCTTGAGATGTGGTTGTATTTTCAGTATGCTCCCCCTGCACATGTGCATCTTCTTTGGCGTAGTCACCACAGTTTTAATAACATCAGAGTTTAATCCATCAGAGTTTGCAATATCAGGATTTAGACTGTCAGGATTTACAGTATCAGAATTTAAAACTTCATTCTCAAATCTCAGCTGATCATGATCATTGAAATCTTCAAGTCCTGTAATCTTCTTATCATCAAAAGAGACATTGATAGATTCCATGACAACCCTTGTTCTTAAATTGTAGACTCTGAAGGCTTTTGTGGAAAGTGGATATCCAACAAAAATTCCTTCATCATCTTTTAGATCAAATTTGGATAGCTGTTCAGGATGAGTCTTAAGAACAAAACACTTGCATCCAAATACATGAAAATACTTCAGATTTGACTTCTTTTTCTTCACCATCTCATATGGTGTTTTTCCATGCTTGTTAATGAGTGTTGCATTCTGAGTAAAACAAGCAGTCTGCACAGCTTTAGCCCAAAAGTAGGTTGGCAACTTTGCTTCATCAAGCATAGTTCGTGCAACTTCAATAAGAGTTTTATTCTTTCTTTCAACAACTCCATTTTGTTGTAGAGTTCCAGGAGCAGAAAATTCCTGCTTTATTCCATGGTCTTTGTAGAACTCTTCCATGATCAAATTCTTGAACTCAGTGCCATTATCACTTTTTATGATCTTCACGGAATCTTTGACCAATTTATCCAGTTGCTTGACATGATCAATCAAAATAGATGCAGTTTCACTTTTTGTGTGCAAGAAATACACCCATGTGTATCTGGTGAACTCATCCACTATGACCATAGCATATTTCTTCTTTGCAATAGACATGACATTCACTGGACCAAATAGATCAACATGTAGTAGGTGATAAGGCTCAAGAATTGAAGATTCAGTCTTGCTCTTGAATGAAGATTTTCTTTGTTTTGCCTTTTGACAGGAATCACAAAGGCCATCAGGAGCAAATACTGATTTGGCAAACCTCTCACAAGATCTTTCTTGACTAGTTCATTTATATTGTTGAAATTTAAATGAGAGAGTTTCTTGTGCCAATTCCAGCTTTCTTCAATTAATGCTTTACTTAACAGAGAGATTGCAGAACCATCAGTACTTGTTAAAAGCTTGGCTTCATAAATGTTACCATGCCTGTATCCTTTCAGAACAACTTTGCCTGTAGATTTGCTTACAACTTCACAGTGTTCTTTAAAGAAATCCACATGATAATCTCTGTCACAGATTTGACTAACACTCAGCAAATTGTGTTTAAGTCCTAAGACTAGAGCTACTTTTTCAATGATGACATTCCCTAGATTGATATTGCCATATCCCAAAGTTTTTCCCATGTTGCCATCTCCATAAGAAACACTTGGGCCAGCTTTCTCCACAAAGTCTGATAGCAGGGCTTTATTTCCAGTCATATATCCTGAACATCCACTGTCCAGAACTAGGATGTTTTTCCTGTTGCCCTGCAATAACAAAGACCACTAATGATTAGTTTTAAGGACCCAGACTTGCTTGGATCCTTTGGCCTTATTAAGTTTGTTAACATTTGCAGCGGATTTAGCATCAAAATTTATGTTAACAGTTTTCTTATCAGCGTTTACAATATCAGACTTTGCATCAGAATTTACACTAGAAGGAATAATGCTAACTTTCTTTAAAGAAGGTTTTATTTGATAATAATCATAGTACAAACTATAATATTCCTTACAAGTATAAATGGAATGCCATAAACTACAACAATGAAAACAAGGATTTTGTGACCTATATCTAACAGACTGACTCTTAACTCCTGACTTTGAAGGTAAGGAGTTTATGTTCTTATTTTTCCTGCAAAAAGAAGCCAGATGGTTAGAATTTCCACAGTTATAACATTTCTTTCTAGGAGCATTAGGAACAGGCTTATAATCATTACTTTTATTCACACCTTCCTTACCATTCCTATTTTTCCTAGGTGGCTTTACCTTGTTTACATTCTTAACATCTTTCAGCTTATGCTTAAGCTGCTTCTTTGTCATTAAGCCTATGTTTACTTCAGTTGGCTTACCCTGTTTTGGTTTGTCAGAAGTTAATTTCTCTTTAACTTCTGATTTATCAATATCAGACTTTACAGCTACAAACTTAACAGGATTTACCTTTGGCTTTTGTTTAACAACTATAGTCTCAATCTCTACAGTTTCCTTATCATTCTTATCATCTCCATAACCTAAACCCTCTTTCCAGTTTTCACTACTAAGAATATCCTGAGTTGATTTACCAGAGTTAGTCCAAGTCCTGATAGTCTCTCTTTCCTTTTCTAACTCAGTTTTTAGAGATTCATTCATTTTAAGTACTTCATCCCTAACATAGAAAGCATCATCTCTATCTTTCTGAGTTTGATGGAACATGACTAACTCTTTTTCTAAATAATCATTCCTCTTTTTAGAAGCAAGATTTTCAGAAGTTAATCTTTCACATATTAAAGTTTGATCTTTATAACTAATGAACATGGTTTTAAGATATCTTCTCAACTCATTAATATCATCAGTATGAAAGGCATAGGTAGTTTGAGGTACCTTTAACTCAGCAACATCAGAACTGCTATCAGCATTTGCCATAAAGGCATAGTTCACCTCACTTTCAGAATCTAAAGTGTCTGTCCAGCTTTTCTTCTTTGTGACAAGAGCCTTGCCTTTGTCACTCCTCACTTTCTTGCAATCAGGAGATATGTGGCCTTTCTCACCATAGTTGTAGCATTTGACATTTGTGTATTCTCCTGTCAGACTTTCCTCCTTTGCCTTCAGATTTTCTGAAACTCTTCTTATCAGAACTTGTACCTTTTCTGGAAGACTTCTTTCCCTTTCTAAATAACCTGTATGCAATCCTTGTGATTCCTTTCACCATAAGAGCACACAGTTTCATCATCTCTTCATCAGGATCCATCTCAGATAAGCTTTCAGTTTCTGAGTCATCATTAGTATCAGAACTTGATGATTCAATATCGGACTTTGTGATGAGAGCTTTTCCCTTGCCTTTCCTTGAGGCAGCTTCTTTGGGGGATTCCTCCTTAGTCTTAAGAGCAATTGTCCTTGACTTTCTTCCATTCCTCTTGCTTCTTTGTTCCATCTCAAGTTCATGAGTCTTGAGCATCCCATAAATTTCATCAAAAGTTGTTTCTTCAAGAGCATAGTTGTCTCTTATAGTGGTGGCCTTCAAATCCCAACATTCAGGAAGAGCTAACAGGAATTTAAGATTTGAATCTTCAAGATCATATTCCTTGTCAACTAGTGACAAATCATTTAAGAGTTTGACCAATCTGTCATATAAACCAGTTAATGACTCATCGGGCTTTGAGTCAAAGTGTTCATACTCTTGAGTAAGTATAGTCTTCCTGTTTTTCTTAATTGAATCAGTTCCCTGGCATCTTGTCTCCAAGGCATCCCATATCTCCTTTGCAGTCTTGCAGTTGATTACCCTATTTGACATTACATTATCAATGGCACGATGCAGCAAGTGTCGTACCTTAGCATCCTTAGCAATTGATGAGATATCTTCAGCAGTGTAATCACTCTTCTCCTTTGGTACAGACTTTGCTGGTTCACCTGCAACTATAACAGAGAGTTTGGTTGGCTTGTATGGTCCTTCATTGATTCTGTCAAGGTATTCTGGATCAGTAGCTTCCAGAAACATAGACATCCTCACCTTCCATATGGGATATTCAGATGGTTTCAGTATGGGAACTCTAATAGTCTCATATCGACTGTGGATTTGAGTCTTTGGAGGTTCTTCAGTTTTGGTGGGCTTGGTTGGAGTTTGTTCTTCTTCAGACATGATTGTTTTTGGATCTTAAACTGTTTGTGTGTTAACATATCTGCTCTGATATCACTTGTTAGGTCACACACACACACACACACACACACACACACACACACTGTAGAAGGGGGTTGAATACAGTGTTTATCACAATCAATTCGAATATAAGAACACAAGTAACAGAAAACAGATTTTATTCAACACAATAAACTCTATTACAATATGGAACTGTCCTCTCTCAGTGATGAACAACTTATCACGAGAGCTACTAGGGTTACAAAGAATAATAACTTCGATTATAATAACACTTATAGTGTAAACCCTTTGTCTGTGTTTATATACTACACATTTACAAGATAATCTTCTAATTGATATGAAAAATATAATTCTGCTTCCTAAAATATATCAACTAGTTATCTTTTCTTCCAAGTATTCTATTCTTCATAGAATTCCTTCTTCATGCATATCTCTTCTTGCGTTTGTCTTGATCTTCTTTCCTTTCAATCAACCGCCTTCCTTATCTGAAAGTCTCCTTAAGTCCTGATATTATCTCCTGATAAATATCTCCTGATAACTTAAGTTCTGACAACTTAAGTTCTGACTTCAGTATAAGTGCTGATTTCCAGTTAAATACTGATTTGTTCTGTTAAGTAAGATCTGAAAACTAAACACAAATCATATTAGTCATGACATTATCAAATATATCTAACACCCCCTAATGTAGGGAACATAGATTCATCAAAATGATAATCAGCATACCGAGCAGTAAAAACATCACCAGTTAATGGTTCCGGATACCTTATAATAGACGGAGAATCAAAACCAACATATATACCAATTCTTCTTTGAGGTCCCATTTTAGTTCTTTGTGGTGGTGATATGGGAACATACACAGCATAACCAAATACTTTTAAATGAGAGATATTAGATACTTGACCAAGAACCAATTCTTGAGAGGATTGTTTATGGTAAGCAGAAGGCCATATTCTAATTATATTTGCAGCATGAAGTATTGCATGACCCCAAACAGATATAGGTAACTTTGCTCTTAGGAGTAAGGGACGGGCAATAAGTTGAAGTCTTTTAATTAAGGATTCTGCTAAACTATTTTGTGTATGTACGTGAGCTACCGGGTGTTCGATTGAGATTCCTAATGATATACAATAATCATTAAAAGTTGTAGATGTAAATTCAGTAGCATTATCTAGTCGGATTAATTTAATGGGATGGTCAGGAAATTGAGCTCGGAGTTTAATTATTTGGGCAAGTAATTTGGCAAAGGCTGTATATCGGGTTGTAAGTAGACATACACGAGACCATCGAGTTGACGCATCAATTAAAATCATTAAGTACCTAAATGGGCCAGAAGATGGATGAATAGGACCACAAATATCACCTTGAATTCTTTCTAAGAATTTCGGGGACTCAGTTTGAAGCTTAAATGGGGATGGTCGGACAATCAGTTTTCCTAAGGAATATGCTGAACAATGAAGTTCATCTTGGGATATTATCTTTTGAGTTTTAAGAGGATGTCCCATAAAATTTTCAAGGATACGACGCATCATAGATACTCCTGGATGACCGAGTCTTTTGTGCCAAAGGGAAAGTAATTTTGGGTATATGACTTTGGGGATGTTGATACTATAAGATTCAAGAACTCGTATACTCGTAACATATAATCCTGAAGAAACCGAGTGGAATTTTTTTAAGACCCTTTTATTGTCAACGGTGTTTGAGGTGATGAGAAGGTATTCTTTTTCATTCTCATTAGTAGTTTCAACGTGAAACCCATGAAGACGGATATCTTTAAAACTCAGTAGGTTTCTAGTTGACTTGCTAGAGTATAGAGCCTCTTGTATGTGTATGTGTGTCTTATTTGGTAGAAGAAAACTAGCTTTCCTAAAATTTTATATTATATTTGATGTACCCGATACCGTCCAGACATGTGAGTTGGTTTTAGTCAACTGTGAGAAGTATTTCTGACTCTGTAAAATAGTGTGTGTGGTTGCTCAGCCAATAATCCATATATCTTCCATCTTTATACATATATAAATGAAAAACATCTTTATTAAAAACACACCGAGTACATAGAACAACAATATGAAACAAGTACATAATGGAAATAAGTAAAGCAAGACAATACATATGAAGTCTAGTCGTCTAAACCATAATAAAGATTAGCACCAGTGTTTATTTCATTTGAGGCCTTATTGTCTGGTTCATTAACTAGATTATAATTAGCGAAGTTGGTTTCTACTCTCTTTCCATTATTCCTTTTGGATGACTCGTAGAGATCAACAAGATGTTTGGGTGTGCGACAAGTACGTTGCCAGTGCCCCTCAGATCCACACCTATGACAGATGCTTCGGTTATCTCCTTTTTGGGGTGCCTTTCTTTTATTTGGCACTTCACGTTGCCATTTCTGGTGGCCAGAGTTGTAACCATCACGTTGCCACTTCAGGTGTCCAGAATGATATTGATTACGAAACCGACCACGAAAATTTCCACGTCCACGGTTTTGTCCATAACCCCGTCATCCTCTATACTCTTTCCCATATTCATTCTTCAGGAATGATGTGTTATGTGCTTCAGGTAACTGGGAAGAGCCTGTGGGACGTATTTCGATGATTTTTCAGTAGCAACTCATTATTCTTTTCAGCCACAAGAAGCAGAGATATCAGCTCGCCATATTTCTGAAAATTCCGCTCCCTATATTGTTGAGTCAGGATCATAATGTTGGGGTGAAAGATTGAGAGGGTCTTTTCAATCATTTCAGCATCAGTAATATTTTCACCACATAAAATTAATTTTGAGCTTATCTTGAAAAGAACAGAATTATATTCAGCTACAGATTTGAAATCTTGTAACCTCAAATTAATCCAGTCATATGGGGCAGATGGCAAGTGAACAAGTTTCTGGTGATCAAATCTATCCTTGAGATTATTCCACAGGGTGAGTGGATTTTTGATAGTGAGGTATTCAGATTTTAGATCTTCGTGGATGTGATGCCTAAGAAAGATAATTGCTTTTGCATTTTGTTCAACAATTAAGATTTTTTTCTGGGTCAATAGTATCTTTTAGGCCATTAACACTAAGGTGTAATTCCGCATCAAGGACCCATGACAAATAATTATTCCTCGAAACATTCAAGGCAACGAACTCTAATTTTGCAAAATTTGCCATTCTGAATTTAAAAGACGACACAATAATATAACATGTTGGTGAATGAATAATTAATCATGTGTCACATAATAAAATTTAGAATATAAAACCATAAATATTATAATCATGCAACATGAATCTTTAATTTAAACAATAATATAAATAAATTCAAAAGCTATAATAATAACGAGGATGTTGATAATAACATTTATACAATAAAATCAATAAGTTAGAACGTACCTTCTTTGTTAAAATAAACCCCGGATAAAATCTTGTACTCCTTTATCGGAATAAAACTCGAGCAGAGACTCGTGCTGATAACATGTTATAAACTAAGTAATATGATTATAATATTTAAAAGAGATAATAAGCCAAAAGTGAAATTATAATAATTCACTCTTTTTATTTTCTGCACCACCATACAAATGAACCGCAGAGACCCACTATTTATAGAAGAGCAAAGCGCGTGCATTAACTAAGTTTACACTTGCAGTTGTTTATTTACATGCAATATTTATTACCTAGCATTGGTACTATCAGAACCAGGTCAGTTGCTTAGCTTGATGGGTGAAATTGGTGTGTTGTGAGCTGTAGTTTGACAATCACCTTCATCTTCACATTATAACCATTTGCGATTTTAGAAGTTATGATCCCAATATTTTATCATAAAAACGGTGCATGGAAAATATATTTAAAAACAGTAGTTGAGGCGGAAACTCGATAAATGTGTTAAAGAGTATAAGATCCTGTTTGGGCCTTCCTCTGCCATCTTAAAATTTTAGTGCGACCGGTTACTTAACATGGTATCAGAGCTCGGTTTAGGGAGGGACTCGGGTTCGAGTCCTCCCACCCCCATTTATTTAATTTAAATATTTGTTGTTGGTATTGATATTGGTATTGGTTGTACTTGTTGTTGTCAATCGTAGCGAAAAATATCGTACGATTGAGGGGGAGTGTTAAAGAGTATAAGATCATATTTGGGCCTTCCTTTACCACCTTAAGGTTTTAGAGCGATTGATTACTTAACAAAATGAACGTGAAAATTTGAATTTGAATTTGTTTGCATTGCATGCACTCTCCAACAATGTTTTTCCATCACTTATAATTGAACTAAATGAAAAGATCATACCAAGTGTTTACATATTTATCCAGAAACGCTAAGAAATTCAACTACAACTACATTGATCGAAGGCATACACACACACACACACACACACATATATATATATAGGGTCCCTATCCACAGCCATAGTTGGATAGGGACCACTTACAACCAACAAATCAGGACCGTTGAAGCAAAAAAGGGATGTCTGGGATCCGCCACCGTCGCTATGTTTCATTGCGGCTGCCGCAATGAAACATTCCGCAATGAAACATAGCGGCTGCCGCAATGAAACATTGCGGAATGGCCCACATACTCCATTTCCCTTTTTGCCCTTTATCTATATTAATTCATTTATTAATACTTTTTTATCTACATAAATATTAATTTAATAAGATATTATTTTTAATATTTTTTATTAAAGATTGTATATTAAAAAATACTATAAAATATTTTTATAATAAATTAAATATTATATTTAATATTCAATATTTTTAAAGTATTGAAACATTAAAATGAAATTAATATATTGAAATATTTAATAATAAATATTAAAATAATAAATAAAAATATTTTGATATTTAAATATTTTAATTGTTCAATATTTTTAATAATAAATGAAAATATTTGAATATTTAAAAATATTAATAATGTTAAATATTATATCGAATATTAAATAAAAATAAATCTACGACCACAATATTTCATTGCGTCCCCGCAATGAAGCATTGCGGTAGTCGTTTTTCTTTACACACAGATACACACATAAACTAACCTTAAATTCAAAAACACACAGTGTGAGGCGATTCTTGGTGTTTCTGAGGCGATTCTTGGCGATTCTCTCTTTCTTGGTGATTCTCTCTATTCTTGGCCCTTTGAAGCAGCATCACAGGTTTGTGAATCGGAATTGACGTTTTTATATATACAAACATATCATGAATCAGATATCCTGAATGTGAAATAATAAAATTGCAGTGTTAATAAAACTATTTTATTTTTAGTTTCGAAAAAATGTCCTAACTTTGCAGTGTTAATAAAATTATTTCCCGCTAGAGTTGTACGCAGTGTGCTTGTATTCTGATTTCAGGTTTCATAATTTGTATGTATGCTTGCTTGTTCTTGGATGTGTTGAATACCTGCCAACTGTTCGATAAATTCCACAAACAACTTTTGCATAAAACCACATACTTATTATTTTATTGGGGAACTTCCATTGCCCTTATACCCTTTAGTTACCTTGAAGTACTTTTTTTATACTTGTCTTATAAGTAGCAATTAGCTTAGAACACTAGTTTGTTATTTGATTAGTGACTTGTAGTTACTTTAGTTAGTTGTACATATTTTGCTCGATTGTATTTTATTCAGATTTGTTGTATTTATTTTGGTTGGTTAGATGTATTTATTTTAATTTGGTTTTGGTTTTAGTTGGCATGTCAAGGCCATTTATTTTTAAGTTTAGTTTGGTTTGGTTTGTTTTTAGTTGGCATGTCAATGCCATTCATTTTTAAGTTTAGTTTGGTTTAGTTTGAAATTTTACAGGTTTTTGGTTGGCTTAAAAACAAATAGGCTATGCCGATTTTTTTATTTTACAGGTTAAGTTTAACTTAAAATAAAGAGGTAATGCCCAATTTTTTTCAAAAAAACTGTCCAAATCTAGAAAATATGTAATAAAAACTATCATTAATTCTGTTTATTTTTGTTTAGCATTATAGGAATATGTACTTTGAAATATTAATGAATTTTAATTAAATATTTTCAATATTGTTAATGTTAGTACTTGTTGGCATTATTAATAATCCCAAAAAAAGAAGTGACTCCAAAAAAAAAATTTGAAAAAAAGTTATTTTTGAAGATTCTTTTTTCAAAGTTGGGCAAAAAGTTTTCTGTAAAACAGAAAAAGTATTATATAAAAAATAAATTATTTGCAAATGCGGTAACCAATCTGCAAAATCCTGCAAAACTCTGTTTACCCCACAATGAAACATTGCGGGTACCGCAATGAAACATTGCGGCGGTAACAGAATTTTGCATATTGGTCACTGCACTTGCAAATGATTTATTTTTTATATAATACTTTTTCTGTTTTACAAAACTTTCTGCCGAACTTTGAAAAAAAAAATTCAAAAATAACTTTTTTTCAATTTTTTTTTGGAGTCACTTCTTTTTTTGGGATTAGTAATAATGCCAACAAGTACTAACATTAACAACATTGAAAATATTTAATTAAAATTCATTAATATTTCAAAGTACATGATAAAAAATTACAATCATTTTTCTTTTTTTTCCTAATAATCTCGAGGGACAATTTCTTCTATAATGGCCTTCTTCCCTCGCCCCACAAAAACTGTACTTTCGAAATTGTTTATTTGAACTTGACATCTCGATACCACGTTTGAATCTACCCGCTTTTGGACGTCCTTTTGTTTGTGACCTTGGGGGATCTAATAATGGATCATCTTCTTCATCATCTTCTTTATCATCACTTTCATAGTCCTCATTTATTTTTTTTTTCTCTCTCTTCTCCCGGAAAAGACTTAATCACATACTCCTTTTCTCTCTCGATCACGCTCATCAAATAATTGTACCGTGGAACGGAGCAACTACCAACAACGGACAAACCTTGGAAAGCTTTACACAATCCACTATATCTTGCCGTTTGAGATTCTACAACATTACCAAGCATCCGAGGGGTACACGGTAGAGGTCCCGCAACTTTGTTTCCGTTTATTGTCCACCTCATTGTGACAAGATCTGGCGGTATCATCGTCTTTTGTTCAAATTTTTTACATGTACAAGAATAACTCCCTGAAAGGAATATGTCCTAAGTCCAATCATGTATTAGGATTTAGGAATAACTTTTATGTAATCTGTTTTGATTTCATTGATATTAATAAAGACTTGTTTTGTTTTTATTACGGGCTTTATCTATTTAAGTGTTTAAATAAGATGTACCATAGTTTAGAGTAAAGCTTTTTATGGATTATGATGAGATCATAATAGTGAGACCTAAAAAGACGATAACTCTAAACTTAAATAGTTCCTGGTCATAGGATTACTAACTGGTAATTAATAATCCGTAAAGATCGGTACATACTATGCTTGCTTCATTATGAAGGATGTCTGTTCTCATAGACATTTGTGTGGTGACACTATAGCTAGTATGTAGGTGCTTATTATAGAATAAGTTTACTGAACATGATTCGCACAGCTGAACAACTGATGGAGTTCACTCACGTGTCAACAGTTGTTCACCTAGTGATAGTTGTATAAGTATCCTTAGACTTGAGGTCATCATAGTCATCTTGTGTACACTGAACTATGCTTTGGTTTAGTTCTTAGTCTCCAGGGACAATTATTAGGGCTCTTCTGGGTATAGGAATTTGTACACGAAGATAGTGTATGATCAATAAAGGATCTACCCCTTCCAGTGAAGGAAGCGAATGTTCAAGGCTGATCCACTTATGCTAGTTCAGGAATCTCTGGCCAGAGTAAATGAAATTAGAAAGGAGTTTCTAATTTGCATAGAACTACGCATAGTAAATGGTAAGCAAGTGATTAAATTTGATAGACTTGACACGAGATCCATGTCTTGTATTTAATCGGGACATTGTAGGGTAGAAGGAGTTTATTGTACGGTAACTATTCACTGACAGGTTCTTGGTATTCTAAGCAGTGAATTCATATTATCCGGATAGTCGCGATATGTTGAGAAGCATCACTCACGATGTAGAATAAATGTGATTAATTAATTAATCATATTTAATAAATTAGAGAATTTATATAAATAATGATAAAATAGTTTTATTATTATTTATTTCTACTACCGGCTTAATATTGAACCTACAGGGTCACACCATAAAAAGAGAATGATTTAATGGTGGAGGAATTAATTAATAATGGCTAATAATTATTTATTTATGAAATAAATAATTAATTGGCAAATTTAATAATTGAATAAATGAGATTTAATTGATTATAAATTAATTAAGAAAAGTTCTTAATATTATTAATTAAAGGATTTAATTTTTGGAAATTAAATCAAGAGAGAGAATTATTTCTAAAGTGTTTAGAAAAAGGATTAATAATTAAATGGTGTTTTAATTATTAATGAGAATAATAAATGGGATAATAATAATAATATTTATGGAAAAATTTCAGCTGAAAATTTTGCCTATAAATACACTATTATAGACCCTATTTATTCTAACCCCAGAATCCCTAAAGTTTTAGAAAACCAAATTCTCTCCACCTCCTCCTCCTAAAAGTCGTTTTCTTGGTGGATACCGATGGAGTGCTTCACACTTGAGGAGCAACTGCTAAGGATCTCTGATCGTTGTCTCCGAATTATTTTAAAAGGTTAGATTCGATCCCTCAAATTTTTATTCACGATTTATATGCTTTTATTTAGATTTTGTATGTGTAAAAAGTGTTTTTCCACGCCCCGCTGCGTTTAAAAATCCAACAATGGTATCAGAGCATAGGTTGTATGCATATAGATCTGTGGTAAAAATTTCAGAATTTTATGTTCTTGTATGAATTAATTATGATTTTTACAAGTTATATTATGGATTAATTTTGTCTGATGAGAAATCATTTCTCAGAATAATTTTGAATGTTTATCTGGGTTCTACAAGTGTTGTAGATCGTCTGGGTATTTTTTTCATAATTTTAGGATGTATAGATTTTTTATTATGAATTTTTGAAGTTGTTAAAATTAAATTCGTAATTAAATAATTATATATATGTATATATTGTATATATATATATATGTTTGTATACCTGTTGAAATTTGCATCTACTGCTGTGCTGCACGGACAAAGAAAAGCAAGGGTACAGGGTACAGTACGGCGGCACGCTGTTCGAGGCAAGAAAAAGAAGACGGCTGCTGAAAAAAAACAAAAAAAAAATAGGGGTGTAACGCATTTCGGGAATGCGTTACACACCTGTGGCGCATTCACGGAATGCGTTACACCCTTTAATAGCTGAAAAGGGGTGTAACGCATCACCGGAATGCGTTACAGGGCTTGTAACGCGTTCCTGTAATGCGTTACAGCCCGTCTGTTGATTTTAAAATTGATTTTCTGGGAGTTTCGTAACTCCGTTTTGGGCGTGCAATATACCGTTGGATTCGTTTTTCCGAGACGGATCTAATGGAGTGATCAATTTTAGTTTATATAAAAGTTTTGAACTGTTTATATTTCCATGAAGTGTTTTAAAGCTATTTTTAACTGTTTTAGTTGCTTTTAAATGCTTCATGTGATACATAGAGATGTATATTGCTTAGAACAATGTGCTAGATGATGTAACATGCCTACCTTGATGTTTATTCATGTTGATATATGTGATATATGATTAGTTTATCATGCGATGATAGATTTAGGTGAACTTAAATGAACATAAGGCGTTTGTTAGACAACCTAGTATAGTGAAATTGTTTCATAACCTTAAGAATAATATTATGAATACAATCATGAGATTCTTGTGTTTGTGAAACACGTAATTGAATATGAATTTTCGATATGAGAGAAAGGATGACTCTGTCAACAACAGATTTCTATCTATAAGAAAGGGTTATTAAGTGACGCCTCTTGACAATGCTCCACCCGATCTGGGAATCATCTGATTATTGATTATTGATTTGAAATATTTAATTTAAAAGGAAGAATCTCTTTATAATATGATTATGATTGTAACGTAATATAATCCCTCTAAAATTAAATAACATCAAGTAGTAATTGGCCAATGATACAACGGGCTTGTGTCGGTCATAGCCTTCCAACATAATAGAAAGTAGTTCTTATTTTTGAATCATTGTCGGTTCGTGCTACAGCCGAGGGCTTTGATTTCGAAATAAGAAATACTTGTCTATTACATAGAGATATGTACATTGAATAAGAATCTAAAGGTCGGTACGTGCTACAGCCGTGGGCCTTTGGGGACTGATTCAACTGTACGGAATGTTGGGTTAGACTTGAATTAGAATATTGAGTTTGTCGTGCTACAGCCGAGAATCAATTATTCAAGAGGCTAAAGTTTGATTAGGGAATAACATGAGATGTAATTGACAAGAGTTGTCTGCCTATTGAACATTGCATGGCGGTTCGTGCTACAGCCGGGGTTGTGTAATGGAATGTAGGATCCCTATTCCCACTAGCATTATGAATGCTTAATTTTTCACGTAGGGGGTTGAATAAATTAGGAAAACTAGTGGGAGCCACTTATGAAAAAAGACCCGATTCATATAGTGTTTTAAAATGAAATCGAATATTTGCTAAGTGTTGTTATGTGTTTATCATTTACAGATTTACTTTGTACGTTATGTCTTCTGCACTATCACTCAGGAGCATACTGGATGCTCACAAATTGACAGGTCCTAATTATGCTGACTGGCTTCGAAACTTGAGAATTGTTCTCCGGATTGAGAAGCTGGAATACGTGATTGACTCACCTAAGCCTACTGAACCTGCTAGTGATGCACATAATGATGAACATGTTGTGTATCGTAGGTGGATAGATGATGCAAATGTTGCTCAATGCATCATGCTAGCTTCCATGAACATTGAGCTACAGAAGCAACATGAGTATATGGATGCTCACACTATCCTCATGCATCTACAAGAGTTGTATGATGTGGCGGGGAGGACAGCTCGATATGAGATATCGAAGGAGCTGTTCGGTTGTAGGATGTCTGAGGGATCATCTGTGAATGACCATGTACTTAAGATGATCAATTTGATTGAACGTCTTGGATAACTTGGTTTTGCCATGGATGGGGAGCTGAGCCAAGACCTGGTCTTGCAATCGCTTCCGAGTTCGTTCTTGCAGTTTGTTGTGAACTTTCACATGAATAAGTTGGATGTCAGCCTGCCTGAACTCCACAACATGTTGAAGACTGCGGAATCGAATTTTCCCCCTAAGAAGAGTTCTGTTCTTCTAATTGGTGAAGGTTCCAATCCTAAGAAAAGGAAGAGGAACTCTTCCAAGAAGAAGAAAGTAGGTGAAGAAAAGCCGGTTCCACCAAAAGCTGAAGACCCCAAGAGCAAAGTTGTTTGCTTTCACTGTAACAAGGTGGGGCACTGGAAGAGTAACTGCAAGGTTTACCTTGCAGAAATGAAGAAGAAGAAGGGTAGTGAGACTACCGCTTCTGATTCAGGTATGTTCATGAAAGAAGTGAATATGTCATTAAATCAAATTTCTACTTGGGTATTAGATACCTCCTGTGGTTCTCAAATCTGCAATTTGTTGCAGGGACCAAGGAGAAGTAGGACTCTTGAGGAAGAGGAGGTGATTCTACTGATGGAAATGGAGCAAGAGTTGCTGCTGAAGATGTAGAATCATTTCATTTACATAGGCCTACGGGCAAGACTATTGTTTGAAATAATTGTTATTTTGTTCCCTCGATTGTGAGGAATATTATTCCCATGTTAGACGTGGCTGGATTTTTCATTTATTATTGAGAATAATGAATGTTCTATTTTTAGAGATAATATTCTTTATGGACGTGGTACTTTAAATAATGGTCTGTATAAATGTGACATAATTTACTTCAGATTGAACAAACTATAAAAGAAAAGGGATGATGAAAATCTCACTTCATTGTGGCACTGCAGTCTCCATTTAGTAGACATGGAGAGAGGACTGCAAATTTGCTAGGATTGGTACACACAGATGTATGTGGACCAATGTCTAAACAAGCCATGGGTGGATTTTCATACTTCATTACTTTCATAGATGATAGATCTGGATTCAGATATGTGTTTGATGAAACACAAGTCTGAGGCCTTTGAAAAGTTCAAAGAATATAAGTATGAAGTGGAGAAACAACCAAACATAGTATTATAACTCTTCGATCAGATCGAGATGGTGAATACTTTAATGGAGTGTTTCTAGATTATCTCAAAGTAAATGGTATAGTCTCCCAGTGGACGCCTCCAGATTGGTATCTGAAAGGAGAAATCGAACTTTGTTAGACATAGTTCGGTCCATGATGAGCTATACAAATCTTTCAGTATTCCTATGGGGTTATGCATCGGAAACCTCAGCATATTTACTGAATAAGGTGCCTTCCAAAATCTGTTCCTCAAACTTCGTATGAGATATGGAAAGAAAGGAAACCGAGTCTTAAACACGTTAAGATTTGGGGATGTCCAGCTTATGTCAAGTAAGTTGACCCAGATAAGCTGGAATATCGATCCGTAAAATGTAGTTTTGTGGGATATCCTAAAGAGACTTTAGGGTATTACTTTTACACCGATCATCGGGTGTTTGTCTCCAGACATGCTACCTTCTTGGAAAAGGAGTTTATCCTTGAAGGAAACAGTGGGAGCAAAATTGAACTTGATGAAGTTCAAGAAGCACAAACTACTACGGATCAAGTGGAAACACCTGTTCTGACTGAACAACCTTTTGTGGAACAGCCCATTCATAGATCAGGGAGAGTGTCTCGCCAACCTGAGAGGTAATATGGCCTTATCATTGAGAATGACAATGAGTTGTCGATCATTGTTGATGACGACCCTGTGACCTATAATGAGGCTATGAGTAGTGTTGACTCAGAGAAATGGCATAGTGCCATGAAATCCAGAATAGAATCAATGTATACGGTATACAAAAGATAGATTATAGCAGATGGCCAGGTGGAGACCTATAAGGCCAGGCTTTTGGAAAAAGGATTCAAACAAAGGCAATGTATTGACTTTGATGAAACTTTTTGCCTGTAGCCCTGTTAAAATCAGTTCGGATTTTGCTTGCGATTGCTGCTTACTACGACTATGTGATCTGGCATATAGCCAGATGGTTTTATTTCCAAGAAAAATGAAAACCTAGTGTGTAAGCTGCTGCGAACCATATGTGGTTTAAAGCAAACTTCTCGTAGATGGAACATTCGTTTTGATGAGACAATCAAAGAGTTTGATTTTATCAAAAACGTAGATGAACCATGCGTCTACAAAAGGGTTAGTGGGAGCGCGGTAACATTTCTTGTATTGTATTGAAATAGAGTTGACACACATAACAACATAGCAGACCCACTCACAAAGCTACTTTTTGAAAGTCACTTTGATCATCATAAAGATGAGATGGGTATTAGATACCAGAGTGATTGGCTTTAGTACAAGTGGGAGATTGAAAGGAATATGTCCTAAGTCCAATCATGTATTAGGATTTAGGAATAACTTTTATGTAATCTGTTTTGATTTCATTGATATTAATAAAGACTTGTTTTGTTTTTATTACGGGCTTTATCTATTTAAGTGTTTAAATAAGATGTACCATAGTTTAGAGTAAAGCTTTTTATGGATTATGATGAGATCATAATAGTGAGACCTAAAAAGATGATAACTCTAAACTTAAATAGTTCATGGTCATAGGATTACTAACTGGTAATTAATAATCCGTAAAGATCGGTACATACTATGCTTGCTTCATTATGAAGGATGTCTGTTCTCATAGACATTTGTGTGGTGACACTATAGCTAGTATGTAGGTGCTTATTATAGAATAAGTTCACTGAACATGACTCGCACAGCTGAACAACTGATGGAGTTCACTCACGTGTCAGCAGTTGTTCACCTAGTGATAGTTGTACAAGTATCCTTAGACTTGAGGTCATCATAGTCATCTTGTGTACACTGAACTATGCTTTGGTTTAGTTCTTAGTCTCCAGGGACAATTATTAGGGCTCTTCTGGGTATAGGAATTTGTACACGAAGATAGTGTATGATCAATAAAGGATCTATCCCTTCCAGTGAAGGAAGCGAATGTTCAAGGCTGATCCACTTATGCTAGTTCAGGAATCTCTGGCCAGAGTAAATGAAATTAGAAAGGAGTTTCTAATTTGCATAGAACTACGCATAGTAAATGGTAAGCAAGTGATTAAATTTGATAGGCTTGACACGAGATCTATGCCTTGTATTTAATCGGGACATTGTAGGGTAGAAGGAGTTTATTGTACGGTAACTATTCACTGACAGGTTCTTGGTATTCTAAGCAGTGAATTCATATTATCCGGATAGTCGCGATATGTTGAGAAGCATCACTCACGATGTAGAATAAATGTGATTAATTAATTAATCATATTTAATAAATTAGAGAATTTATATAAATAATGATAAAATAGTTTTATTATTATTTATTTCTACTACCGGCTTAATATTGAACCTACAGGGTCACACCATAAAAAGAGAATGATTTAATGGTGGAGGAATTAATTAATAATGGCTAATAATTATTTATTTATGAAATAAATAATTAATTGGCAAATTTAAAATTGATTAAATGAGATTTATGATTATAAATTAATTAAGAAAAGTTCTTAATATTATTAATTAAAGGATTTAATTTTTGGAAATTAAATCAAGAGAGAGAATTATTTCTAAAGTGTTTAGAAAAAGGATTAATAATTAAAAGGTGTTTTAATTATTAATGAGAATAATAAATGGGATAATAATAATAATATTTATGGGAAAATTTCAGCTGAAAATTTTGCCTATAAATACACTATTATAGACCCTATTTTATTCTAACCCCAGAAACCCAAAAGTTTTAGAAAACCAAATTCTCTCCACCTCCTCCTCCTCCTAAAAGTCGTTTTCTTGGTGGATACCGGTGGAGTGCTTCACACTTGAGGAGCAACTGCTAAGGATCTCTGATCGTTGTCTCCGAATTATTTTAAAAGGTTAGATTCGATCCCTCGAATTTTTATTCACGATTTATATGCTTTTATTTAGATTTTGTATGTGTAAAAAGTGTTTTTCCACGCCCCGCTGCGTTTAAAAATCCAACACTCCCGTCGATGAAAACCTTCAAGAAAAAATTCCTTCTATAAATCTCCGGCAATGTGGACTTTTCTACCAAATACATCTTTGAAAGATAATCTCCACAACCTTTCATACTTTTCACAACAAAAGATTGACTTTTTTGAAGCTCTTTTTGAAATCGCTTAAACATCTCTTTTGTGTATATCTTGGAGGCATGTATCTCCATTGACGAGTTAGAGAATAGTCTCCTTTCCTTGTACTCGGTGTCAAAGTCGGCTTGAACCTCCTGTAAATATTGTGACTCCAAAGCTTTTTGTGAATTCTCAATGAATTCTTTCAAACCGGTCGACGCTTTCACATACTCATCAAAAAATGAAGTCATAGACTCGCTCCTTGAGGTGGTAGTCATACCGGCGGCAAAATATTGTTTCGTGAAAGCAAAATCCCATTATCGTCTAATTGCATACATATCATTTAGCCAATTGTGATTTTCAAGATCATATTTCTCTTTAAAATCCTCCCACCTACCTTCAAATTCCATTGGTGACAATGACTTGTAGATACATGCATTAAAATCCGTCTTGAACTCCGAGTATTGAGTATACAAAGTAGATAGTTTCTCAGGAAACTTGCTACTAATATGCCACGTACAATATGTATGGTTGGTGTTAGGCATAACCTCGGCAATGGCATTACTTAAAGCGATGTCTAGATCCGTAATAATGGTAATAGGTGGCATGTTATCGACCGCTTCCAACCAAGTCTTCAAAACCCATCTATAAGAAGTCTTTTTCTCGTCCCTTATAAGTACAAATCCCAATAAAATATTTTGGTAGTGGTGATTGACTCCCGTAATTGGAATAAAAGGCATGTCATACCTATTAGTCCGATATGTCGAGTCAAAAGTTACCACATCTCCACAATTATTGTACGCGTTAAGCGAACGAGGATCAACCCACACCAAACCCTTAACCCGATTCTCCTCATCCACATCCACTCGGTAGAAAAAATTTCCATCACTTTGTTTTTGCAAGTCTCATAACAAAACCAATCCACACTCCGCATCACCGGAATCAAAAACCCGTCTTCGAATGTCACGTATTACATTTCGTACGTCTTGAGCGGAAAAACCAACTTTTTCAATACCACCATACGTCTCACTAAGTAAATTCATCACTTTCGGGGTCTCGATACCCGATTTGTTGAATAACTCAATCAAAGATCGGGTAAACGGATCTATGTTGCGTGATCTTTGCATGAATTTTACCTTATACGATGTAACCATAGCATGATTGTGCTCTAGGTTAACCTTGGTTACTTCCCATTTGTTTGAGCTTACTTTGTGAGCAACACACATACGAGCACAACAACAAGTTCGAGGAATGACATCTCGAGGTCGTTTCCCTTTAACCCTATCTTCACCTTCCAAGGGTTTTGGGCCCAATCTTCCACCCTTTCGACATATATACAAACGTGATGATATACCACCATTTCTTGAATGCCTATGACTACTTTGAATAATTATCTCGAACCCTATACTTCGACCATAACCTCGATAAAAACTTTCCGCTTCATCCAACGAATCAAATATCATACCAACACAAGGAACCACATTATTCATATTTCCAATAAAATTTTCATCATTAATTTTATCATCATCATCGCCATTAAAAGAATCATTACTATCATCGGAATCACCGTGAATATCATGATTCTTCCAACCGAAACCAACATCATCATCACTATGCGTTTTTCCCTTCCTCAGATCATTAACTTTATCTTCAATACTATCAACATCTATTACTTCATCATCATTAAAGATTTTACGATAAACCCTCTTTTTTGTGTGGGGGGGGTAACATAATTAAAATCGTTATGATCACTAGATGAACTTGAATAATCAAATAAATAAGAAACCATGAACTTTGAATACTAACCTTGATTTCAGAAGAATAAATTTGAGCAGAATGTTAAGCATCAATAAAAACAGCAGTATAAGATCAATGGTACAGACAAATTAAGGTAGGTGTGTGCATTTAGTGCACAACCGCAATGTTTCATTGCGGAAGGCGCAATGTTTCATTGCAGAACTGTACACGACCACAAACCAACAGCTGCAAGTATTTACAGTTTTTTAAAAACTGTACAACACACCCCCGCAATGAAACATTACGGTGGATACTTCCACCCGCAATGTATCATTGCGGTTGGGTTGTTTATTTTTGTTATTTTCTTTAAAATTAGAAAATTAATCAAAAAAATATTAAAAAATAGTTTCTAGACTTATCATATTTCATTTAATATGTTAAATTTTAATTTCAAAATATAAATGTTTATAAGAGTAACTTAATTATAATATGCAACTATTTTACATAATTTTGTGAATATTTGGCACAATAGTTGTGTCAAATGATATTTCTAATCATGGAAAGCGTATTTGTTATTAATAATGGAAAGTGTATTTGTTATTTTTCTTTAAAATTAGAAAATTTATCCAAAACAATAATAAAAAATAGTTTCAAGACTTTTTATATTTTATTTAATATGTGAAATTTTAATTTCAAAATTTAAATATTCACAAGAGTAATTTTACATAATCTTGTGAATATTTGGCAAAATAGTTGAGTCATATGATATTTCTTGACATGTAAGTTATAAAATACAAATTTTGACGATCCAACTGTAGGGATGTTAAAATAAAATGATTCTATTCATATCAAAAAATTATGATAATAATATATATTAAAGACATCGCTCTTAAAATATATAAATAATATTAAGATTATGAAGCAGTGATTTAATTTCTTAAATAACAAAAAATCATATTTTAATGAATTATTTGTTTCCGATAATAACAGAATTAAAAGTATATAATTTTTTTTATAGGTAACGAAAATTCGATAAAATTTCAATTTTTTAGTTTTTCACATTTTCAAATTTTAGCATTATATTTGTTTATTAAAACTTAAAATTGATAAAATAAATTGGACAAGTACAAGAAAAATAAAATATTAAATAATTTATTTCATTCAAATATAAATGGAGTACATTCAAATATTTTTTTAAACAAAAATACATAATAACTTAAATATTTTATTCCGACGAGAATGATCAAGCTTTAACGTTGTTGGAAGAACCGCCTTTATCACCCTTATTGTCGTCTTTCTTTTTCTTCAACTTTTCCGCCTTCGCTTTCGCCTCATTTTCCTTTTTTTTCTTGCGCTCAAGCGCCATTTGAATACGGCGGAGAGCTATTGCCATACTTCTTCTCCTTCGGGCCCGTCGTAAGGCACACCATCGATAATTACCTTGTTATTGTCCAAATCATAGTAGAAAACCATTTTTCGGAAAATAGAGAGGAGAATTTTGAAGAGAAAATGTAGAATGAAAATAGAGAAGAGAATGTTGAAAAAAATGAGATTACAAGAGCTATTTATAGGTGAAAATCTGAATTTTAAAATTTAAAAAATTAAATTTAGGCACAGAAAAAAATATTGCTAAAGCTGAGGCAGGACTGTTGAAAAAATTGCCGCAATAACCGCCGCAATGAAACAATGCGGTGGGTCGGTCAAACTTCTCAACTGCCGCAATATTTCATTGTGCTGTGTCGGTCAAACTTTTTAACTTTTGACTAGTCAATTCTTATTAATATTGGCAAATAAATTGATATTAATTTAATATTTGCACAAAAAATAAATTTGAATTCACAAAAAATTATAAAATTAATAATTTAAATTTTATTTTTAAAATTGATAATTTTATTTTTAAAACTAAAATAACTCATATGATAATTTAAAGAAAAATTACAGAAAAAATAAAATTGATAAATTTAAGGGTTAAATTCTATGGAGACCACTTTTTTTGAAGACCATGGAGACCACTTATGTTCTACAAGTTAAATATTGTAAAAAAATATTGCAAAACATATTATTTTGCGAATCATGCTCTACAAAGATCCTTATTTTATTTAAAATCTCGAATATCATATATGTACTGCATGTAAAACATTACAAAAATATTTTATTCTGCAAAACATGTTAAGTTTGCAGAACATTTGTTCTGCTTGCAGAACATACACATTTTACTTATTAAACTTAAATGATTTTTAATAATTTTAATGAATTAGTGATACTCGTAAAACATACATCACAAAATAATATATTTTATACTGTTTTGATTGCAGAACATATGTGGTCTCCGAGGTCTCCGATGAAAACGTGGTCTCCATAGAACTTTTCTCATAAATTTAATTATTAAAATTGATAATATTTTTAAATATTAATTTTACTTATAATTTAATGTAAACATATTTTAAAAAAATAATTACTGTTGAATATTAATATTATTTTTATACTTGCAATATATAAGTGGAATATTAATATTAGGTATTTATAATATTAAGTTATATTTAATTATAAAGAAGAGTGACATTTAAAGCTAAAGGGGCATTTAAAGTTAAAGAGAGTGGCAGTTGGGACATTAAAAACTGTAGGCGTGCCCAACAATGAATTATTGCGGAGATCCGGGGCCGCTTTGTAACAATGCGTCCCCCGCAATGTTTCATTGCGGTGGGTTGACTGCCATTCCTCCCCAACCCGCGTTGGCTCATGATTGGACCTCATATATATATATATATATTTATCCGGATATGCTAAGAAACTAGCTTGGAAACAAGAGAATCAAAGAGTTCCAATGCAGTGTAAACCTGTACAAATTATGTAGTAATTTTATTCCAGAATGGACAACACATAACAACCAATGCTTTAACCCAAGACAAGAAAGACGTAAGAATACAGCTAAGAATATTGCGGTCACTGAAAATGTACATGAATTCCTATAGCAACAATCAAGATTGTGTATATACAAAAATACAGAACTGCATGAACTAAGATTGAAATTCCACTGGTGTACATGTTTCCAAACTCCATCACTCTCGTTCGCGCTGGTAACTGGAAAAGAAACCCCGGTGACAGCAATATAAACATTACTAGCGCCACGAATACAGGTCCCCAATCAGTCCCCATGAATTCCAGCTTTACCTGATTATACAGAGAATTTAAAGAACCCAGTGTTTCTAACTTGTAGTTGCGTTTTCGAGATTTATAATACTAGTTTTTCTTGGTGATCAGAAAAAAAAGGAGGAAGATAAAACAAAACTGATTTGAAAGAGATAGAGGAGTGACGGAAGGTATAGATTTATATGTGTTAATGTGCGTTTGCTTTATGAGAATGCTGGTGCTTTGCTTAATGGAGATTTAAAGAACCAACTTTTTCGCAGAAATGGTTTTGTTACTGTATTTACTTCCAATAATTTTGTTCTCAAGTGCTATTTGATTTATTCTCTTTCGAGATTTATCAAGCTAGTGTGTCCCTAAACTATTACTCGCGGAAAAAGCAAAATATTGTGTATCTGTAAAGTTGATGCTTACTCTTTAAAGTTTTCTTGTACGGCTCTGCTGGTTCATGAAGCTTCATGCAGCTGATTGCCTTTGTTGATAGTATTGTATTATGGAAGATTAAAAGCCTTTTATTTCGTTGAAGCACTTTGGTAGTTGGTAGGTACTCTAATTTATATAAATAAATAATCTCGTTAAATATTTTTTTTTTCAAATATAATAGAAATAATATATTTTTGATCACGATAAATAAATAATCTCAATTAGTGAATAAAATATTTCAATCTCAAGAAATTCATTTATCAAGATTTTTAAAAAAATCATAATATTAGGGACATCGATTACTTTTTACGAGCTATGAAGATTGAATTTATCTTTGTTCAGTACCCTACTTCTGTGATATTTTTCTATAATTTTTTTGTGTGTATATCAGTACGGTTAGAGCATCTCCAATACTAGAAAACCCTTAGTTAAATAATCTAGGTGGCATTTATGTGGCAATTTTAGAGAATATGTAAAAAAATTTACACTCCAACCTTGTAACCCCTTAGCAAAAATTATAGATAATTACTTTTAATTGGCTATATTTGTACAACCATAAAAGCCCTTAGGTATAATTTTACATATTGAAAATATAAATAATACCATTGGAGCAAATTCTAACCCCTTAGCTAAAATTTTTAAAAATGATGATAGCTAATCATATAGCCAACCATTTTTACATTTTAGCATTGGAGATACTCTTAGTTATTCTCCTACAAGAAAGCAATGCTAAATATAACTGCACAAGTATAACGGGATCAAATTCAACCATTTTCCGTTGAATTTAAAGACACGGTTAAATTTAACCGGTCGTATTTATATACGGTCGTATTTAGACGGTCAAATTTAACAACAAATTCGACCATATACGGTTGAATTTAGCCGTACTTCTAAATTCAATCGCATCCGGTCGAATTTAGCCTTACAAAAAAATAGTGGGAACCCGCAAGGGTTGGCTCAGTTGGTTAAAGAGGGGATAACTATCCTCTTGGTCAGAGGTTCGACGGGCGGAGAATTTATGATTATGTCTCCTGAGGCAATGCCTATCCCTTAAATGTGGTTGACCTTCGTTCACGTGGTTTGCAGGCTATTGCGTGAACCCGTGGGGTTTACCCAGTGCGCACCCGAAGGGTAGCGGCTGCGGGTTCCCTACGATAAAAAAATGGGGGGAAATTTACATCCAGCCAATTTTTTTGCCACTCCTAAATTCAACCGATTTCGGTCGAATTTGATATTATAAAATGGTGGGAAATATCCCGCACTTTTAAAAAATTAGTTGCAGGGGGGAATTTCCCACCTTTCTGAAAATTGCAATTTTAGTAAAAATTAGTTATATTTATCTATTATTACTGCATTCAGATATATTTTTTATTTTTAGAATTTATTTTTTTAAAAAAAATTAATTGAGTAACCTGGTAAATTTGTACTACAACTATTGGATCAAAAGGAGTGAAAAAAGATTTCGTTAGAGTTGTTCGCGGACAGAGCTGTTTGAAAAATATATATTAAAATCTCTATATTTTAGTGATATGATAAAACATTTAGAAACCAATAAATGAATTTAATTTGCTATTTTAACAATTAATCAGTAGTTTGACAAATAATTCTTATTAGTGTCTAGTCCCATATTGATATTTCGATTTTTAAAAAATATATTTATGAATGATCCAATCTTACAGATGTTAACATCTATATATTTTAGTGATATGATAAAATTTTTAGAAAAAACAAATGTATTTGTTTTGTTATTTTAAGAATCAACAGGTAGTTTGACAAGTACTTCTTACCAACGTTGTAAAAATCGCAAATCGGACATAAGCGGAGAGCTGACCTTCTAGCGCTTAATCGGTAAAGCGGCCGCTTAATCGGTTTTAAAAGCGGACCATTAAACAAATTATATATATATATTTTTATATTTTTTATCCTGTTATTCATAATCAATACATACTTTTCATTAATAAGAAAAATATAATAAAATTAATAAAATATGTTGATGACGATACTCGAATCTTGAATTTTTAGTAATAGTTTAAAAAATTAATTTCACAATCATCATTTGTAAAATTGGAGTTTTTCTGTTTGTTTTATTTGTTATTTATTAATTCACCCGCTCAATCTCGCTTAATCCGATTTTGACCCGCTTAATGCGATTTTGACCCGCTTAAACTCCACTAAACGTTTAAAAACCCGATTTTACTATAATCGAGGCGTTTAAGTCCCACTTCCGCTTAATCGGCCGCTTAAGCGCCCGTTAATGCGCTTTACACACCACTGTTTCTTACTAGTGTTTAGTCCCATACCGATGTTTCAATTTTTTAAAAGATGTTTATGAATGATCCAACCTTATAGATGTCAATATCTATATATTTTAGTGATGTGATAAAATTTTTAGAAAAAAATCTATGTATTTGGTTTGCTATTTTAACAATTAACTAGTAGTTTGACCAGTATTTCTTACTAGTGTTTAGTTCCATACTGATATTTCAATTTTTTAAAAAATGTTTATGAATGATCCAAACTTAGATATGTCAATATCTATATATTTTAGTGATATGATAAAAATATTGGAAAAATATAAATGTGTTTTATTTGCTATTTTAACAGTCAACTAGTAGTTTTACCCGTACTTCTTACTAGTATTTAGTCTCATACTGATGTTTCGATGTTTTAAAAAATATTTATGAATGATCCAACCTTACAAATGTCAAGATCTATATATTTTTGTGATATGATAAAAATTTTAGGAAATAAATAAATTTATTTGGTTTGTTATTTTAAAAGTCAACTAGTAGTCTGACCAGTATTTTTTACTAGAGTTTAGTCTCATACCGATGTTTTGATTTTTAAAAAAATTATTATGAATGATCCAACCTTACAAATGTCAAGATCTATATATTTTAGTGATATGATAAAAATTTTAGAAAAAATAACAGTTAACTAGTAGTTTGACTAATACTTCTTACTAGTGTTTAGCCCCATACTGCGATTTTTTTCCGGCCAACTTCTTTTTTTTTTCCGGGAAACCTCCTTTTCCCCATCTACCAATCTCCTTCTCTTTCATTTTTCTACAACTCATATGAATACGTGCATCCCAAAACCCATCTTTTTTCTTTATTTTCCGAACAAAAAATTAGGTGAGTCTCTGAAATTTTTTGTTTTATTATATAATATAAAAGTAGAGAGAGTAAGAAAGAACTTAAGATTTCATGTTTACTGATGTCACAAGATAATGTTCATGCAAGCCTTTTATAGGATTCTAAAACATAGGTTACTTAAGAAGTGAAAAGCCAAGAGTTTGTGTCAATTAATGGGGTAAATGTGAAAGGGCAAAGGACATCTAGAAAGTTAAGAGTCATACAATAATATCATAACATTCCCACTTGGACGACTCGTACAACTAAATGCCTCATTAAAACCTTACTAGGAAAAACCCTGTGGGAAAAACCCTAGTAAAGAAAAAGGAGTACATGTGTTGCTCATGTAAAAACTAGTGTATTATATCTCCCCCTCATTTTGGCATGACTATGAATATCAACATAGATCTCGAAGTTTGCGCATTCCAATTTTTTGCACTAAGTTCTCGAACGAAGATGTAGGAAGTGATTTTGTAAACAAATATGCTGGATTTTCACATGAACGGATCTGACAAACATCAATTTCTCCCCTTTGCTGAAGTTCATGGGTGAAGAAGAATTTTGGATCAATGTGCTTTTTCCGATCTCCTTTAATGTAGCCTTCACGTGTCTGAATGATGCAAGCTTCATTATCTTCATACAAAGTGGTAGGAATTCTTTTATTGACTGAAAGACCACATGAATCTCGAATATGGTGAACAAGAGACCTCAGATATGACAATTTGTTTTGCAGCTGCATATGCAAATATATCATCCATGACAATTTCTTTTCTGTTCCACCTATATCCTGAAATGACATAATTTATCGAGATCTCTTCATTATCAACAATTTCAGGTGTTTGATCATCCTTGGAAGACGTCTCTTCAGTGATCAAATTTATGATGTCATTTGATGTTCCAACTTTCTTATCAAGTTTCCTTGTTTTTCTTGGAGTTTTATCCTTGGATCCAATAGGTCTGCCACGCTTCTGGCGTGCTTTAGACTCATTTGCTAGCATGATTTTATTATCTTCTTCAGGAAGTTTAATCTTATAAGGAACATTAACAGTTGGTATATGTGACTTTGTCACATTCTCGACATCAGTAAATGCATCAGGCAATCTATTTGCGACTCTTTTAGGTGGATAATCTTTTGAACTTCAAGTTCACATTGATTTGTTCGAGGATCATAATGAGACAGGGATACCGCATTCCATAAAATTTCTTGCTTTTCTTTTTCAAATTTTGTCTTATCTCCCCCTAATGCAGGAAAAACCATCTCATCAAATTGACAATCGGCAAATCTTGCTGTGAATAAATCACCAGTCTTGGGCTCCAAATATTTAATAATCGAGGGAGAATCAAATCCAATATATACCCCTAATCTTCTTTGGGGTCCCATTTTTGTTCTTTGGGGAGGGGATATTGGAACATAAACTGTACACCCAAAAATTTTCAAGTGAGAGATATTTGGTTGTTGACCATTTACCAGGTGCATTGGGG
Source organism: Apium graveolens (assembly GCF_009905375.1). Classification (NCBI taxonomy): domain Eukaryota; kingdom Viridiplantae; phylum Streptophyta; class Magnoliopsida; order Apiales; family Apiaceae; genus Apium; species Apium graveolens. The sequence goes on along the minus strand of NC_133655.1, from coordinate 18,229,420 downwards.
AATATTTATGATAAGAAGTCGGTCTTAACCGGACTAAAGAAGCCGCATGTAATATTGCATATCCCCAGGCGGTAGTTGGTAAATTTGTTCTCATAAGTAATGGTCTCGCAATTAGTTGTACCCTTTTAATGAAAGACTCAGCAAGACCATTTTGAGTTTGTGTGTGGGCAACGGAATGCTCCACTTAAATCCCAATAGACATACAATAATTTTTAAAAGATTGGGATGTAAATTTCCCTGCATTATCCAATCTAATTTTCTTTATATTATAATCAGGAAATTGTGCTCGTAATCAAATTATTTGAGCAAGGAGTCGTGCAAAAGCCACATTACGAGTGGACAATAAATTAACGTGTGACCATCTTGTTGATGCATCAATGAGTACCATAAAGTACTGAAATGGCCCACTAGATGGGGTAATTGGTCCACATATATCTCCTTGAATTCGCTCCAAAAATTTTGGGCATTCAATGGCAATTTTCACAGGAGATGGTTTTGTTATCAATTTTCCTTGAATACAAGCAACACATAAAAAATCTTTGGACAATGGAACAATTTTGTTTTTGAGTGGATGTCCATTTGAATTTTCAATAATTTTTCACATCATTGTTGAACCCATATGGCCTAAATGATCATGCCATGTAATGAAATTAGTCGGGTCCTATAATTTCTTGTTTATCACCATATATGACTCAACTGGATTTATAAAGGTGTAATACAATCCACATTTATATGAGGGGAGTTTTTCCATTAATTTCTTCACCATTGAAACAACTGATGTAATATATAAAAATTCTTCATCATTTTCATTTGTTGTTTCAATGTGATAACCATTTTTACGCATATCTTTAAAACTTAAAAGATTTCTTTTTGATCTAGAAGAAAACATTGCATCATCGATAGTTAATTGTGTACCATTAGGTAACACTATGTTTGCTCTTACGGAGCCCTCAATAAGATCTGATGCACCAGATATGGTGTTAACATTAGCTTTAGCTAGTATTAGATGCAAAAAATATTTTCAATTTTTCAATATTGTGTGTGTTGTTGCACTATCCGCTAAGCAAAATGACTCGTCATCTTTTATAGCACATGAAGTGAGGCTGCTGGCCATATTTCTTCACAAAAATAATATGAAAATTAGGAATGCAATATCTCAAACATTTCATTGATGATAAGATAAGAAACATATAATGATAACAAAAGTTCAAACATAATGCTTAGAGTTCAAATAAATACATAAAAGTTTAACAAGACAAGGCCTTAATATTCTAATTATTATTAGTGTTATCATCACCAAGTTTGACCATCTCCACATTTCCATCTCCAAAAAAATCAGCCACTTCCATGTGAGTGGAGTTGAATGTATCAATTTGATTTCCTCCTCCAAGGTGTGCTTCAAGATGGGCAATGCCCAAAGGATCACTTTGTTCAGTAAAATTAGTCTCCACACCTTTCAAAGAAGCTTGATAAAGATCAACAAGGTATTTGGAGGTACTATATGTTTCCCAAGCGCACATACAAAAAAAGAATTCCTTTTTTTACAATTAAAAATTAATTTAACAGAATTCCCCTGATAGAATACTTTCCAACTTAAAAAGTATCCCCTTCGGACTCCGTTTTTGTTTGTGTAACCTCAATTTCTAATGTGAAGTTTAAAAAAAATCTTTTATTCAAAAGTAATTTTTGATTGGATCGGGAATCCTATTTTGTATTCAGTATGGATAAAAGATCTTCCTATGTTATACTATTCAATTCGCGACGACGAATTTATTTGATTCTAATGGCCTTTCATCCCACAACAATGATAAGTGCTTTCAACCTTTTTATCCATTGTACTTCCTTTGGACTTTTCCTCATTTTTTGACCACTTCTGGTGGTGAGTTTTCTTAAAATTTGAGAATTTTTGGTGATCATGACCTCGACCACGTCCAAAACCACGTCCACGGGCACGCCCACGTCCAAAACCATATCCACGCCCACGTCCACGCCCAAATTGATTATTTTGTCCAAATTCATTATTAGTCACAACATTTACTTCAAGGAATGGTGTCGAACCAGTTGGACGAGCTTGATGATTTTTCATCAAAAGTTCATTATTTTGCTCAGCAAGAAGTAATACCGATATAAGCTCAGAATATTTTGTGAATCCTCGTTCACGATATTGCTGCTGCATGAGCATATTATTGGCATGGAAAGTGGAGTAGGTCTTTTCCAACATATCATTATCAGATATATTTTCACAACATAATTTCAACTGAGAACTAATCTTAAACATTGCAGAGTTATACTTGCTTACACTTTTAAAATCTTGCAACCTCAAGTGTAGCCAATCATAGCGAGCCTTAGGAAGTATGATAGTTTTCTGGTGATCATATCTTTCTTTCAGATTTTTCCAAAGGGTTGTTGGATCTTTAATAACCAAATATTCTGTTTTCAATACTTCATCAAGATGATGGCGGAGAAATATCATGGCCTTTGCTTTATCTTGCTCGGAGGCCTTATTTGCTTCCTTTATTGTGTCACCGAGGCCCATAGCATTGAGGTGGATTTCCGCATCCAAAATCCATGTCAAGTAATTTTTTCCAGTAACATGAAGTGCGGTAAACTCGAGTTTTGTAAGATTCGACATTATCACTAATAAAAAATAAAATTCTATTAATTATCCAATAAACATGTATAAGTCTAGAAAATTAGCAAATATACCTTGCACATAATATGATCAAAGAAAACAAGGAATCCTCGCTCAAATATTAATATATAATATACTTATTTATACAAAACATGTTTATATAGTTTTAACAATTGGCTTCCAGTTCAGGCCCTGAACAAACCAAAACTTTTCAGCACCTCAGGACCTGAACACCTAGCCTCAGGCCCTGAACATTACAGAAATGTTTCAGCATACCATCAGGTCCTGAGCTTCCAACCTCAGGCCCTGAACATTGCAGAAATGTTTTCAGCATACCATCAGGTCCTGAGCTTCCAACCTCAGGCCCTGAATATTGCAGAAATTTCACACTATGCTTCTCAGCTAACACCGAAACAACTCTTATACAAATAAGCATTCTTGCTCTTATTTTTACATGGATTTCACTAAGAAAATGTCTGAGATCCAAATACGAAAGTTTATGTCCTTATAGCAAGGAACAACCTCCACTTGTTATTAACCGGAAATTACATCAAGAAGACATATTACATGTGTCCTCAAATTTTCATGGTGACTTTAAAACTCATGAGTAACAAGTCTATAATATATCTATTCTCCCTTTTTTTAAGAGATCAAAGTAATTAAGAGTACTAAATTATGTTATCATTAAGAATATAGAAGGATACTGCTTTTAAAATAATTTGATTACTTGTGCTCCACATCCTTAATATACACCAGTGCAAAAGAATATATACTAATATATTATATTGCCACAAAATAAAATAACATGGAATAATAATATATTATGACAATTACATTTTTGTTAATCAATCATTCTAATTCACAAATAAAAGTTACGAACCTGCATAAATATATTAGTAGTCTATGATGTTACAAAAGATGGTAAGTAATGGTACCTTATGCAGAGACCAGAAGTAATGATCACCTTGTACTTGTGTTATAAAGAAACTCTTGTAATCTGCTAAACCAATTTCTCTTTTTGCCACACCCGGTTGATGACAGATCTTTTAAGCTTTTGTGCTGATAACATGTTATATAATATAAAATTAGAGAGAGTAAGAAAGAACTTAAGATTTCATGTTTATTGATGTCACAAGATAATGTACATGCAAGCCTTTTATAGGTTCTAAAACATAGGTTACTTGAGAAGTGAAAAGCCAAGAGTTTGTGTCAATTAATGGGGTAAAGGTGAAAGGGCAAAGGACATCTAGAAAGTTAAGAGTCATACAATAATATCATAACATTCCCACTTGGACGACTCGTACAACTAAATGCCTCATTAAAACCTTACTAGGAAAAACCCTGTGGGAAAAACCCTAGTATAACATTTTTTTTATTTTGTTTTTGATTATGGTTTGTGTTTAAGAAAGTTGGAGGACTATGTATATGAAAATTTCGAAGTGAAAACTTGAAATTTGTGTAAAATCGAATTTGGTATGATTTTTGATTAATTTTTTTGTTCTTAAAAATTATTTTATTTTAATATAATTATTGATAATCGATTTTATACGTTATTAGCTTTGTTTTGTGATAATAAGCGTCGAATTTCACAAAGATTTACATAATTTTGAGTTTGGCCGAAAAAATTACCATTTTGATCGAAAATGAATTATATCATTGGTATGTCCTTGTTGGTGTCATTTTTGGATTGTGGGAATGATATAGACTAATTTGGTGTGCAAAAATAAACCGAAAAACCCCATTTTTGGGAACATCGGAGTTATCAGAATGGTTGCCGGACTTTTTGAAGCTTGCAGAAATCTGAAAATTATCCTGCCAGATTTTTTTAAAAAAACCCGCTGCTCGTTAATTTGACCGCATTTAGTCGAATTTAGAACAATGTTTTTAACCATATACGGTCGAATTTAGATTTCAGGCAAACATTTCAAATTTTTTCAGAAATTCAAATTTTTGGGCGATATTTTGAAATTTTAGGTGAAAAACAAAATCGATCATTTTTGGTCAAATTTAAGCGGTCGAATTTAGTCGCTCGTATACTAAATACGACCGATTTACTAAATATGAATCAAGCGAATACGACCGGTCCAAAAACCGGTCGTATTCAGCTAAATACAACCGATTTACTAAATATTTACCTCGACTTGCTTCATGAAGGGCCAATAATTCAGCATGATTTGAAGAAGTTGTTGCAAGAGTATGTTTTGTTGAGTGCCAAGATATTGTAGTCTCGCCATATGTAAATATATAACCTGTTTGTGATCTTCCTTTGTATGGATCAGACCGATATCCTGCATCTGCATAACCAACTAATTCCAATTTTGAGTCTTTAGAAAAAAAATAAACCCATATCCATTGTTCCTCGAAGATATCTAAATATTTGTTTCACACCAGTCCAATGTCTTCGAGTTGGAGCAGAACTATGTCTTGCCAAAAGGTTAACAGAAAATGCAATATCAGGACGTGTACAATTGGCAAGATACATTAGTGCACCAATGGCACTAAGATATGGTACTTCTAGACCAAGAAGGTCTTCTCCCTTTTCTCTTGAACGGAATGGATCCTTGTTCTTTTCTAGTGAACGTACAACCATAGGTGTACTCACAGGATATGCTTTATCCATAATAAACCGTTTAAGAATCTTTTCAATATATGAAGACTGGTGGATAAAGATTCCTTTAGATAAATGTTCAACTTGAAAACCAAGGCATAGTTTTGTTTTACCCAAATCCTTCATTTCAAACTCTCTTTTCAAATATCCAATCCTCTCATGGAGTTCATCTGGAGTTCCAATGATGTTTAAATCATCAACATAGACAGCAATGATAGTAAATTCCAATTTTGTCCTTTTAATAAAAACATATGGACATATTACATTAATAATATATCCATCTTTCAAAAGATATTCACTGAGACGATTGTACCACATACGACCCGATTGTTTCAATCCGTATAATGATCTTTGTAATTTAATTGAGTAAATCTTTCGGGGTCTTGAACTATATACTTCAAGAATTTTTAATCCATCAGGGATCTTCATGTAAATGTCACTATCGAGTGACCTATACAAGTAGGCAGTCACAACATCCATTAAATTCATTCAGAGCCCTTCTAGAATTGATAAACTTATTAAAAATTTGAATGTTGTTACATCCATTATCGGGTAATAAATTTCTTCGTAATCGATTCCCGGTCTTTGTGAGAAGCCTTGAGCAACAAGGCGTGCCTTGTATCTCACAATTTCATTTTTCTCATTTCTTTTACGCACAAATACCCTTCTATATCCAATGGGTTTTACACCTGCAGGTGGTTGGACAATAGGTCCAAAAACTTGGCATATTTCAAGTGATTTCAATTCTGCTTTAATAGCTTCTTTCCATTTTGGCAAATCATTTCTTCTTTTACATTCATAGATCGATCTAGGCTGTAAAATTGATATAAAATGTGTAGTTACTTTGTTTAATTAATGCGCATTAATTTGAAATCTAATTTAATTATAAGACGTAACAATTATTCTTAATGAATGATTAAATTTTAACTAAAATGATCAATAAAGATTTTTAAAAACTCCGAAGTAAAATTTAACTTAACAACTATCCGATTAAATTAAATATTTTAATTAAATAATAAATTATTAAATAATATTTAAGCTATTCATATTTTAAATTGTTTGTGCTAAATCTATACAAATTTATATTCATAATTAAGAGAGATAAGTATGATAAAAACTCCATCTTTTCATAAAAAGCTGACATTTGAAAATATTTCAAAATTAGACTAATTTAATTTTGACCGATAATTAATAAATATTATTCAAAAGTATATGTAATTAAATGTTACATTTAAAATTTATAGAATTAGAAAATAACAATATATAATTTATAGTTAAACTTAGTTACTTTTGACTTTAAAAAATTATGTACTTCCACTTTTTGTAAAACTGTGAAAATAATATTTCGAAGGATTTGAGTAGAGTCCTCACTAGAAATTAATATTAATATAAATTTATGATTAAATATTTTTGAAAAATGGAAGTAGTCGTATAGTCTATTAACATTTGAATTCAAAGTTTTACACATTCATCAAATATTATAACGAACGGACGACTAATATTACCGACGAGTGCTAGAAGTAAGTATTTTTCTATTCGACATGTACTTTCACTTTTTGTAAAACTGAGAAAAATTAATATTTTAAAAGGTTTGAGTCAGATTTCTCACTAAAATTTAATATCGATATAATTTTAGGATTAAGGTTTTTAAAAAAATGGAGAAGTCACGTGGTCTATCCACCTTTGTCCTTTGGTTGCAAAGTTTTACATATCCATCAAATATTATATCAAATGAATAATTGATGTTATTATCGAGGGCTTGAAATGAGTATTTTTTTGTTCGGAATTGGAAACCGAATCAAATTGATAAAAATTTCGGATTCGATTCTGATTTTATAATTGAGGTTCGATTCAGTTCCATTGCGCATAGAATGGTAGAATCGAACGAACCTGAATATATAAATATATACTATTTATATCTATTTACTCTACGCCATAAGTGGGCTATTGTAATGCCTAAATGGTGTTACAATAGGCCCAAAAAATGTTACATTAGGTCTATTGTAACACCAGGGGGCGTTACGTATACGAGCATTACAATAGACACCCTAATGTAACACTTCAGTGATCTATTGTAACAGAGAAGAAAACGTTACAATAGGCAGCTACTGTAACACTAAAAGGCCCAAATGTAACACAAAACGAGTGATACAATAGCTTGATCAAGATTGCATAAGTGGGATCCATCTGTGGGCCCAGATAGCATATTGTAACAGTATATTTTATCTATTGCAACACCATTTTTTTGTAATTAAGCAATACTAGCATTTGTAATGTAATACCATATTTAAACATACAATACAGTAGGATAGACAAATATAATGATTAATTTTAAATATTTTGAAATACATGTTTTTTAAACAACATTCCCAAGACCAACGTAACATTAAAAGAGCCATACATAACAGTCTCATCTCCAAACCAAGTGTAAATGATAACTCTACTAGATTATTACAAGTACATTGACAACCACAACTTTGAGCGATGTACCAATTTAAAACAATATACAATATCTAAGAAATTGGCCGCCTTGAGTGACACAGGGTTAATATCGTCTTGATCACTTGAATTGGATAAAAGTAATCCCTATGAGGTGCGTTTTTTGAGGTACCTACAAGATGAGATAAACGATTAAAACAAATATATAAATCTCGGATCAAAATTTACGGACACTAGGAGATTACACAGTTCTCGACCAAGTGGAGAATAATATTAAAGTAAATGCAAAAAAATAAAAGAATTATTTAAATTACTCATGTATTTGTTGACTTTTATATAAGAAATGACATTGCTCCAAACATCAACCATATAAGAAAACAGGTAACTTATTATCAAGTGGATAAAAGGATACACTTCTAACACATCCAGTTCTCTTACGTGACTTCTGATCAGAAATCTATAACCAAAAGTAAAAAAAGATGAGAAGTATTTATGGTCAACCAATGTCATAGGGCGTAACAGATTTTGTTATTACCTTCCTGTATACCAGATGTTAGATATATTTGATAATGTCATGGCTAATGTGATTTATGTTTAGTTTTCAGATCTTACTTAAACAGGATAAATCAGTACTTACTGGTAGTCAGGACTTAAGAATATAAGTACTTATATTATCAGGAGATAATCATCAGAAGATGGATATCAGAACTTAAGTACTGAAGGACGTTCAGATAAGGAAGGCAGCTGGTTAAAGGAAAGAAGATCGAGACAAACATAAGAAGAGATATGCATGAAAAAGGAATTCTATGAAGAATAGAATACTTGGAAGAAAAGATATCTGATTGATATATTTTAGGAAGCAGAATTATATTCCATATCAATTAGCGATTATCTTATAACTGTGTAGTATATAAACACAGACATAGGGTTTACACTATAAGTGTTATCACAATCGAGAAGATTATTAATTTGTAACCCTAGCAGCTCTCGTGATATTTGTTCATCACTGAGAGAGAACAGTTCTATACTGTAACAGAGTTTATTATTTCAATAAAGTTTGTTTTCTGTTACTTGAGTTATTAAAGTTCGATTTGATTGTGCTATACACTGTATTCACCCCCTCTACAGTGTGTGTGACCTAACAAGTGGTATCAGAGCCTATCTGTTAACACACAAACAGTTTAAGATCCAAACACAATCATGTCTGAAGAAGAAACTCCAACTAAGCCCACCAAAGCTGAAGAACCTCCAAAGACACAAATTCAAAGCCGATATGAGACTATTAGAGTTCCCATATTGAGACCATCTGAATATGCCATATGGAAAGTGAGGATGACCATGTTTCTGGAAGCTACAGATCCAGAATATCTTGATAGAATCAAGGAAGGGCCTCACAAACCAACCAAGCTCGTTGTTGCAGGTGAAGCAGCAAAGTCTGTACCAAAGGAGAAGAGTGATTACACTGCTGAAGATATCACATCAATTGCTAAGGATGCTAAGGTACGACACTTACTGCATAGTGCTATTGATAATATAATGTCAAACAGGGTAATAAACTGCAAGACTGCAAAGGAGATATGGGATGCCTTGGAAACAAGATGTTAGGGAACGGATACGATTAAGAAGAACATGAAGACAATACTCACTCAAGAGTATGAACACTTTGACTCAAAGGCTAATGAGTCATTGACTGATTTATATGATAGATTTGTCAAACTCTTGAATGATTTGTCACTGTTTAATAAGGAGTATGATCTTGAAGATTCAAACCTTAAATTCCTGTTAGCTCTTCCTGAATGCTGGGATTTGAAGGCAACAACAATAAGAGACAACTATAATCTTGATGAAATAACTCTTGATGAAATTTATGGAATGCTCAAGACTCATGAACTTGAGATGGAACAAAGAAGCAAGAGGAAAGGAGGAAAGTCAATGACAGTTGCTCTTAAGGCTGAAGAAGAATCCCCCAAGGCAGCTACCTCAAGGAAAGACAAGGGTAAAGCTCTCTTCATAAAGTCTGATACTGAGTCATCATGTTCTGAAAGTGATGATGACTCAGAATCTGAAAGCTTGCCTGAGACAGATGCTGATGAAGAGATGATGAAGCTGTGTGCTCTTATGGTGAAAGGAATCACAAAGACTGCATAAAGGAAGTTCAGGAAGGGAAAGAAGTTTTCCAGGAAAGGCACAAGTTCTGATGAGAAGAATTTCAGAAAATCTGAGGGAAGAGGAGGAAAGTCTGACAGAGGAGATTATACAAATGTCAAATGCTACAACTGTGGTGAGAGAGGCCACATATCTCCTGATTGCAAGAAAGTGAAGAGTGACAAAGACAAGGCTCTTGTCACAAAGAAGAAAAGCTGGACATACACCTTAGATTCTGAAAGTGAGGAGAATTATGCCTTGATAGCATATACAAATAAGGCAAGTGCTGAAAGCAGTTCTGAAGCTGTTGAATTAAAGGTACCTCAAACTACTTATGCCTTTCATATTGATGATATTAATGAGTTGAGAAGATATCTTAAAACCATGTTCATTAGTTATAGAGATCAAACTTTAACATGTGAAAGATTAACTTCTGAAAATCTTGCTTGCAAAAAGAGGAATGATTATTTAGAAAAAGAGTTAGTCATGTTCCATAAAACTCAGAAAGATAGAGATGATGCTTTCTATGTTAGGGATGAAGTACTTAAAATGAATGAATCTCTAAATGCTGAGTTAGAAAAGGAAAGAGAGATTATCAGGACTTGGACTAACTCTGGCAGAACAACTCAGAATTTGTTAAGTAGTGAAAACTGGAAAGAGGGCTTAGGTTATGGAGAGGATAAGAATGATAAAGGAACTGTAGATATTAAGCCTGTAGTTGTTAAACAAAAGCCAAAGTTAAAACCTGTTAAGTTTGTAGCTGTAAAGTATGATTATGAGAAATCAGAAGTTAAAAAGGAATTAACTTCTGACAAACTAAAACAGGAAAAGACAACTGAAGTAAACATAGGCTTAATGACTAAGAAACAGCTTAAGCATAAGCTGAAAGATGTTAAGAATGCAAACAAGGTAAAATCACCTAGGAAAAATAGGAATGGAAGGGAAGGTGTGAATAAAAGCAATGATTATAAGCCTGTTCCTGAAGCTCCTAGGAAAACGTGTCATAACTGTGGAAGTTCTAACCATCTGGCTTCTTTTTGCAGGAAAATAAGAACATAAACTCCTTACCTTCAAAGTCAGGAGTTAAGAGTCAGTCTGTTAGATATAAGCCACAAAATCCTTGTTTTCATTGTGGTAGTTTATGGCATTCCATTTATACTTGTAAGGAATATCATAGTTTGTACTATGATTATTATCAAATAAAACCTTCTTTAAAGAAAGTTACCATTGTTCCTTCTTTTGTATGTTCTGATTCAAAGTCTGATAGTGTAAATTATGATAAGAAAATTGTTAACATAAACTCTGATACTAAATCCGCTGCAAATGTTAACAGACTTAATAAGGCTAAAGGAACCAAGCATGTCTGGGTCCTTAAAACTAATCATTAGTGGTCTTTGTGATTGCAGGGCAACAGGAAAAACATCCTAGTTCTGGACAGTGGATGTTCAGGACATATGACTGGAAATAAAGCCCTGCTATCAGACTTTATGGAGAAGGCTGACCCAAGTGTTTCTTATGGAGATGGCAACATTGGAAAAATATTGGGATATGGCAATATCAATCTTGGAAATGTCATCATTAAGGAAGTAGCTCTGGTCTCAGGACTTAAACACAATCTGCTGAGTGTCAGTAAAATCTGTGACAGAGGTTATCATGTGGATTTCTTTGAAGAACACTGTGAATTTTTAAGTAAATCTACAGGCAAGGTTGTTCTGAAAGGATACAGGCGTGGTAACATCTATGAAGCTAAGGTGAGATTTGAAAATCTATAGGCAAGCTGAGATTTGAAAATGAAGACTCAAATTCTGATACTGAAAATCCTGACAATCTAAATCCTGATACTGCAAACTCTGATGGATTAAACTCTGATGTTATTGAAACTATGGTGACTATGCCAAAGGAAGATGCATCTATGCAGGGGGAGCATACTCAAGATATAATCACATCTCAAGAAGCATCAAAACATACATCTGGCTCTTTAAGTTCTGATTCGTCAAGTTCTGATAAGCCAAGTTCTGATAGTTCTGAAAATCTAAATTCTGAAGAATCCAACTCAGAGAGCATAGTTTCAGGGGGAGCATCAGAAAATATTAATGAAGATAGCATGGATCATGGGGGAGCATCCAGTTCTAGAGAAAACCTTCCATCTGCAAGGAAGTGGACTAAATCACATACACCTGATTTGATAATTGGAAATCCTGATGCATGTGTCAGAACTAGAACAACTACTTCAAGTGAATGTCTTTACAATTCTTTTCTTTCTCAGATTGAACCAAAGAAAGTGGAAGAAGCTCTTCAAGATGCTGACTGGGTGAAAGCAATGCAGGAAGAGTTAAATGAATTTGAAAGAAACAAAGTCTGGACCCTAGTGCCAAGACCAAAGAACATATCTGTTGTTGGTACAAAGTGGGTATTCAGAAACAAAACTGATAGTGATGGCGTAATTACAAGGAATAAGGCAAGGCTGGTTGCAAAAGGATACTCTCAACAGGAGGGAATTGATTATGATGAAACATTTGCACCGGTTGCTAGATTGGAAGCCATAAGGATATTTTTGGCTTATGCTGCTCACAAAAAGTTTACTGTCTTTCAAATTGATGTGAAAAGTGCTTTTCTCAATGGAGAATTGGAGGAAGAAGTATATGTTGAACAACCTCCAGGCTTTGTAGATTCCAAATATCCAGATTATGTCTACGGGCTTGATAAAGCACTTTATGGATTTAAGCAATCTCCAAGAGCATGGTATGAGACTTTAGCTCAGTTTCTTCTGGAAAGTGGATTTAACAGAGGAACAATAGATAAAACACTGTTCTACCTTAACCATGGAAAGGACTTACTTCTGGTCCAAATTTATGTTGATGATATCATTTTTGGTTCTACAAATGACAGACTTTGCAAGAAGTTTGCCAAACTGATGCAGTCAAGGTATCAAATGAGTATGATGGGGGAACTTAGCTATTTTCTGGGCCTTCAAGTCAAGAAGAATGAAGAAGGCACTTTTATTTGTCAAACTAAGTATACCAAAAATTTGCTGAAGAAATTTGGAATGCAAGATTGTTCAAGTGCATCCACTTCCATGGCCACTGCAACAAAACTGGACAAGGATACTGGTAAATCAGTAGATATTACTGATTACAGAGGTATAATTGGCTCTCTACTCTATCTAACTGCTAGTAGACCTGATATCATGTATGCTACCTGTCTTTGTGCAAGATTTCAAGCAGATCCAAGAGAACCTCACTTAACAGCCGTGAAAAGAATTTTCAAGTATCTTAAAGGAACAGCTGATCTGGGATTGTGGTATGCCAGAGAATCAGATTTTAAACTAATAGGTTACTCAGATGCAGATTTTGCAGGTTGCAAAATTGATAGGAAAAGCACAAGTGGAAGCTGCCAATTTCTAGGAGGCAGATTAGTTTCTTGGTTTAGCAAGAAACAAAAGTCAATTTCCACATCAACTATAGAAGTAGAGTACATTGCTGCAGAAAGCTGTTGTGCACAGATTCTTTGGATGAAGAATCAGTTACTGGATTATGGATTAACATATTTTAAAATCCCTATTTACTGTGATAATCAAAGTGCTATTGCTATGACAGGTAATCCAGTTCAACACTCAATGACAAAGCACATCAGCATCATGTACCACTTCATAAGGGAACATGTGGATGAAGGTACAGTGGAATTGCACTTTGTTCCAACAGATCAACAACTAGTAGATATCTTCACAAAACCACTGTATTAAGCTACTCTTACAAGATTGGTAAATGAACTTGGAATGGTTTCAGGTTCTTTCTCTAAATCTGCTTAGTTTTGTTCTAATACATCGGACTTTATTCTCAGTATTTACAGAAAATACTCTCTTTGTGTATTATGTGCTTAATTGAAAATTTCTTAAGTACTGACTGTTGTCTGATGTGACTTTCTAAACTCTGATAGTGATATGACTGTTTATGTAACTATTCAATCCTATGAGGATACATGTGCTAGATGCTGACCTAGTAGTCTTCAATATACTAGAGATCCCATGTTAAAAGTAATTATTTATGTGGAAATCCATTGACACAAGCAAATTCTGATAATGAGCTTAGTTAAGTTTACTTTGTCTATCTTAAAACTAAGTCAAAAACTAGAATAATGCTTCTCATCTGTTAAGTTCTGGTGTTAGTAAATCTGCTGAATGCACTAAGTGCTGATAAACCTCACTTATTAAAAGAAAAATGGAAAAGAAAAAGAAATCAAAATCAGGTACTCCTTTGAGGTCTAGAGTAAAAATGTGGAAGGGACGACCCAAGTGCATTGCTGGTATTAAGTAATATGTATCAGAAAATCAAAATATTTTCTTGGTGACTTTTCACACTCTATGATTACTGGAGAAATACTCTGATAATAGCATAAATTCTGATAAGCAGTCGTGACTCACTTACACTGAGAAGCCACTGTAAACTGGAATTTAAAAAAATGCACAAAATTAGCACAAAACAGTTGAGGTGAACTCAAGCATGAACTCATTCAATAGTAGGCTTCAGAATAATAACAGATTTTTAGTAAAGTTTTAGTTATGCCTTATTTCTAAGATGTACCGAAGTGAATCAGACTTTACTCTTTGTCTGATATTTAGCTTAATGCACACACTAAACACTCCATATGAATGATGAAAATTACTGTGGTGATCTATGTTATTTTAGATGAATAGTTTATATGTCAGATTGCATAAATTCTGAGGACAAGTTCTGTTGAACGTTCTGATGATTAAGTTCTGAAGAATCTATATCAGAATTTGTGTGAAGAATTACAAAGATAGTCATTCATTTTTCGAGTTAAGAAATCATGTTTTGATGACTGTTAAGTTCTGATATAAGTCTAAGTTCTGATATTAAAATTCTGATCCTTTACTTGACTTATTTGTGGATAAAATCTAAAAACAGTCTCATTTTAAATCAGAATATGTTTGGGCAGAATATTAACAGTCAATATAATTAGGGATAAAGGTACACGTACATGCACAGTAATTTTTACTTATTTCTTATGCGCATTAAACCCTGTTTTACCTTTCCAATGACTGTTTTTCTTCTTCCAAGTCTAGGGAGACGAGGTATAATTATTTCTACCTATAAGCATTAAATTTCCTTGTGTCTCCTGGCATTCTCTTGCCTATATAAACCAACACTTCACATCAACCTATATATTAATTCTTTTCTCACATACTCACTCTCCTTTCCTTCATACCAACAAAACCATGGTCAACTACAACATGTTCTTGAACTATGAGACCTTCAACATGGAGCTAAGCTGTGAGGCATGGCAGCAGGAATGGCACGTGACTGTCATTCCTGATGAGATTTGGGACTCAGTTCCCCAGACACCTCAGAAGAGAAGGAGGATTGTTTTGAGAGATGAGTCTGATAGTGAGGAACAGGTTTCTCCATCAGAACCTGTTGTTAAAGAAGCTGAGAAAGTTCCTTCTCAGAAGGATTCTGGTATTGGGGGATCTAAGCTTCTCAAATGGCTTAGAAGAATGACTTCTGCTGAACCTCCCAAGGAATCCCCACCTTCAAAGAGATACAAGAAACAGAGAGCTAAAAGGCCAGTTTCAGATGATGAGGAAGCAGCAGCTAAGGAAGGAGATCAGGAATCTCTGATCTCACAAGAACCAGAATCTGCTGAAGCCACTGCTTCTCCATTGACTCCAACTCATGAAGCTGCTACAGAAAAGGTCAACACACCATCTATGTCTCCTGTACATAAGACTGTATCTCCTGTTGATCCAGGCACAAGTGCTGAAATTGATATTTAGAACCTGGTTGTGCCTGAGGTACTTTACTTAGAAGCTCCAACATCAATTAATCCATCAACAACACCTGTTACTGATGCTACTAAAACTCCAGAATTGTCTACTACACCTTCTCTGCATCTAGATGATGATGATCCGAATATAGGTGAGCATTAGGATATGGATGTTGATCAGAACTTGGAACCAGATCAGCACTTAGAGGATGATGTTGAAGCCTCAATTGCTTCTCATACTGTTGTTTTATCAGAAGATGCTGATTCTGTCAGTTCTGATGCTGCAAATGCTGATGATACTGGTGATGCTGCTCCAAATACAGATGCTGATGAAGCAGGTCCTTCAGGACATGCACCTCAGCAAACTATTCACAAAAGTGAATTAGTTAAGAAGTTTGTTACAAGAGAAGCACCAGTGCCTTGGAGTGAAACTCCTGCAGGAAAAGAGTGGACTAAGGAATGGAACTCAGTTACCTGTGTTCTATCTGCAAAGAATCTTGCTGAGCACTTGACAAAAGCTGATGAGATGTTAATTACTGATGATTTCAAAACACAGCTTTGAGTCACTGCATTGAGTACTAAACATCTACAAGGTCTCCATTCAACTACTCATGCAGAGTTACATAAAATTCAGGAAGAATTAATCAAACAAGAACAAGTTCAGAAAATTGACAAGAAAAAATTCTTCCAGCCTACCTTTGATAGGGTTGCTTATATTGAGAAGACCCAAGAGAAACAACAATCTCAGATTGATGATATTTTGAAAAATCAAGCTTCTCAGCAATCTCAACTTGATGAAATCCAAGCCTCAGTGGAATTGCTTGTCTCTCTTCTCTTACCTGCTGATGCCAAAAAGGGGGAGAAAGTAATTAAGTCCAAATGCAAAACTGATAAGACACTGAAGGGGAAGGATGATGAAAAAGATGACCAGGGAAACTTTGGAATGAGTGGAGGTCATAGTCAAGGTAGAGGTTTCCCATCAAGAAAAGCTGAAATCACAAGTCACAGGACAAGTTCTGATGCTGGAAAAAGAATTACTTCTGCTACTGGTAAAAGGATAAGTTCTGATGAACTTTTAGATCTTGAAGAAGAAATATCAAGACAGTTATTTCTTAAGGAAAATCCAGGAATGGACTTGGAGAGTCTGATGGAAGAAGAAGCTAGACTTAAATCAGAAAAAAGTCAAATCTAAATCTGAAGCTTCTGGTAAAAAGAAACTTCTAAAACTCAAAGGCATTGTGATAAAAGAAAGGACAAATTCTGAAGCAACCAAAGCTAAATCACAACTGCAGATAGATCCAAGGTCCAAGGGCAAGGAGAAAGTTGGTGAACCTATCAAGGTTTATGTGCCTCCTGTGAATGAAGAAATTACTGATGAAGATGTTGATCTTGCTCTGACTTCAAGAAAAGTTTCTAAGACAACCTCTGACATGGCTCAAGTTGTTCAGAGTCAAGAGATAGTTAGTTCTGATATCTCAAAGAAGCAAGTAACCTCTGACATAGCTCAAGTTAACTTGATATCAGAAGATAAATCAAAGGAAACCTCTGACATTGCTCATGTTAAACCTTCAAAGATACTCCTACCAGGATTCACTAAAGCCAAACAGACTCAACCTTTGAAGACTGCTGCAAGTGGTTTTGAAGCAAGAGTGGTTACTGGAAAGGAAGCGAGAGATAAAACTGGATTGGGAAGTGTTGATGAAAGAAGAATACAGAATACAACCAATGATCCAACTTCCTTAAGTGAACCAGGTATTGGAGCAACTCCTGAGAGATTGAATCAACTAGAATCTGTACAAATGGTTTACCATACCTACTTGAAAAAACACATCTTGTTGTACTTCATGACAGATGGTAGGGTTTATCATATAAGGGAAAATGCCATTCCACTGAAGTATTTTGAAGAACTGGAACATGTATTATTCTTACTTCAAGTGAATGACAAAATAACAGAAAGTGCTGCAAACTTTTTGAAGAGACAAATTCAGAAACAGAAAAAGCTTTATTTTTTTAAGTCTGACAGCTCATATCTTCCAAAGTACAGAGATCACAAGGGTGATATTGTTGAGATGAAGCCCAATTCTGCTAAGATTATAACTACCTTTCTGGGTTACAGGGCTGTGGAATTCAATCTTGAGTCTGACAAGGCATATTTGATCAGACTGGATCTGGACATAAAGAAAGCTAAAATTAATGATCTCAGGGCTGCAATCTTTCAAATTGGTGAAGATTCTGCAGAACTTAAAGATGCTAAAAGGAGGATGATTGATGAACTCAGATATGCTGAGAGATGTTTGTTGAAGAACTATCTCAGAACAACTCCTGACGTCAGAGAGATCAGAAGATGAAGCCAAGTCAAGATCTACACCTACTTAAATTCTGATATGGATACAGACTGAAGTTGGTATCAGAAGTTAAAGATTGGTAAAACTTTAAGGACTGTAAGTTGTAGTTATCTAGTCAAATTCTCATGCATTTGTACTTAATGTTTTTGACATCATCAAATATTTTTTAAACTTGTATATTATGGTAATTTACAAGTTGGGGGAGATTGTTAGATATATTTGATAATGTCATGGCTAATGTGATTTATGTTTAGTTTTCAGATCTTACTTAAACAGGATAAATCAGTACTTACTGGTAGTTAGGACTTAAGGATATAAGTACTAATATTATCAGGAGATAATCATCAGAAGATGAATATCAGAACTTAAGTACCGAAGGACGTTCAGATAAGGAAGGCAGCTGGTTAAAGGAAAGAAGATCGAGACAAACATAAGAAGAGATATGCATGAAGAAGGAATTCTATGAAGAATAAAATACTTGGAAGAAAAGATATCTGATTGATATATTTTAGGAAGCAGAATTATGTTCCATATCAATTAGCGATTATCTTGTAACTGTGTAGTATATAAACACAGACATAGGGTTTACACTATAAGTGTTATCACAATCGAGAAGATTATTAATTTGTAACCCTAGCAGCTCTCGTGATATTTGTTCATCACTGAGAGAGAACAGTTCCATACTGTAACAAAGTTTATTATTTCAATAAAGTTTGTTTTCTGTTACTTGAGTTATTAAAGTTCGATTTGATTGTGCTATACACTGTATTCACCCCCCTCTACAGTGTGTGTGACCTAACAAGTGGTATCAAAGCCTATCTGTTAACACACAAACAGTTTAAGATCCAAACACAATCATGTCTGAAGCAGAAACTCCAACTAAGCCCACCAAAGCTGAAGAACCTCCAAAGACACAAATTCAAAGCCGATATGAGACTATTAGAGTTCCCATATTGAGACCATCTGAATATGCCATATGGAAAGTGAGGATGACCATGTTTCTGGAAGCTACAGATCCAGAATATCTTGATAGAATCAAGGAAGGGCCTCACAAACCAACCAAGCTCGCTGTTGCAGGTGAAGCAGCAAAGTCTGTACCAAAGGAGAAGAGTGATTACACTGCTGAAGATATCACATCAATTGCTAAGGATGCTAAGGTACGACACTTACTGCATAGTGCTATTGATAATGTAATGTCAAACAGGGTAATAAACTGCAAGACTGCAAAGGAGATATGGGATGCCTTGGAAACAAGATGTCAGGGAACGGATACGATTAAGAAGAACATGAAGACAATACTCACTCAAGAGTATGAACACTTTGACTCAAAGGCTAATGAGTCATTGACTGATTTATATGATAGATTTGTCAAACTCTTGAATGATTTGTCACTGTTTAATAAGGAGTATGATCTTGAAGATTCAAACCTTAAATTCCTGTTAGCTCTTCCTGAATGCTGGGATTTGAAGGCAACAACAATAAGAGACAACTATAATCTTGATGAAACAACTCTTGATGAAATTTATGGAATGCTCAAGACTCATGAACTTGAGATGGAACAAAGAAGCAAGAGGAAAGGAGGAAAGTCAAGGACAGTTGCTCTTAAGGCTGAAGAAGAATCCCCCTAGGCAGCTACCTCAAGGAAAGACAAGGGTAAAGCTCTCTTCACAAAGTCTGGTACTGAGTTGTAACACCCCCAGATCCGGGGTCAGGGATCCGGGTCGTCACGGTCTTTCTTTCCACAATATCACTTCACTTAATTAATAATAAATAACCCTATGCTATGACCCCACACTAACACACACCACAACCCGTTATAGTCTCAGAGATGAAATTGAAATAAGTACAAGTCCTTGAATCCACAATTAAAAGTTATTACAACCCAAAATGATTACTTGATAAATTTACAGTTAATTGTCATTATCTTCCACAAGTTATAATTATACATAATTAATTCTCAAAAGTAGAATGCCTGATCTACCAATAGATCTACCTCTGCAGCTATAGCAGCTACAACATCAACGGGAAGACGCGGGACGCTTCCCACGCGCTTGCGCTGGGTCTGCTGGAGTCTGGCCATCTTTCCTAACTGTTGTTGTGTGATGAAGAAATAAAGCAAGAGTGAGCCTTACAGCTCGCAAGATAATATATAGCGATAACAATAATACAAGTATCTAAATGGATACTTACTAGAATCTTTTATCATGTGCAAGATAATTACTTACTAGATATAAGTTCTAAAAGAAGATGAAGTTACCAATTATTTCACTATACTTATACCATTTTTAGAAATCTACTTGAACTACTACTGTTCAAAGTATAATAAGATTCACGAGGTCATCCCATAGATGAGACCACAAATAAACTTGAAAATATTTGATCTTTGAAATATTTTGAAAAGAAATGAAGTTACGAGATACTTCATTCAATGGATACACCAATAAAACTGTTTGACCCTGTCAATGCTTCGGCAACCACCCATTAGTAGCCTTTTGATCGAAATGCTACGGGTAGTGTTGCAGAATTATCCAAATGGATGATGAACTCATTACGGGAGTTTGCCGCGCCAGGAAGACCACTTACAATGATCAGTCGTAGTAGTACAACCCCACCATTTTCTACATGTAGAGGAGAACCTGTCGGATTTACTTGTCAACCGAACACTGAACTCCTAAGGAATGGACCGCCTTAGCGGAACTTCTAGGCCATTTGGGCCAATATAATAATACGGCTGGGCCGGCGCTACTCGGCCACTTACGCCACTTCTAGTTCAGATAAAATCCATGACTCTGAAACATAAAGCTCGTCCCCACTTTCCCCAACTAGAAACTTGTTGATACGGCTCCACCAAGAAGTCGTATCTAGTTGGAAAGGAAAACTCACCGATATTTCCCAGGCGATGCCTGTTATTGGATTAACTTGTTCCAAGAATTTTACTTCCCGAGTATTGGGTAAGTAATCAAAACTCTTTTATCAAGATAGCAACCTTGTTGCGAATATAAAACACACCACAGAGCCGGATCCCTCAGGTTTTGAGCGAGTATTTAAATCCCCTTCAAAAGGAGGATCTTAAATATAAAAATGAGTTTTATGATCCGCTCTAACTTTTAAAAATCATTTTAAAGACTCGAAAACACTTTAAAGAGTGTTTGGAATAATGCTGATTTAATAAAGTAAATCAGTCTCAATATAAAGAAATATCTGAATATTATTGTTTAAATAATATTCCCATAAAGAATAATCTTTATAAAAATAATTGAAGTAGAAGTTGTAAAACTTATACTTGAAATGAATAGTAAATAATCAAAGATATACTTATACAAAAGTAATATCTTTATTTGAATATCAAAAGTAAGTTTGATTATCGAACATTATTCTTTAATAAAATAAAGAATATTAATAAATAATAAGCGGAGTCATAATACCTCGAATAAATATTATAAATAATATTCATTAAATAAAATAAAGGAGTCATACATCCTCAAATGAATATCCCAGTAATATTCAATAAATAATATAAAGGAGTCATAAGTCCTCGAATGAATATTCAAGATAATATTCATTAATAAAATAAAGTTATCGAATAAACCTTATTCGATTAATAGTTTTGAAAACTATAACCATATATATATATATATATAAATATATATATATAAGATCTACTCGGGATCCTCGACTCCCGGTTTTAGAAAATGTTTTCACCTTTGGTCCCTATACTAAGGGTATATGCAAATTACCGCTATTCTCTAGCATAAGTATTATCAACTGAACCAACAGATATATATGGCAAGAATACGAAACAGGCATGCATATGTACCATATCACATGCTACAATATATCGCAAGAATTTGCTAATATAACCATCATGCATCTACTACAAGATAATGCATATACAAGCGTATACATCACAACAACAGTATAACGGATAGAAAACTTGCCTGAGCGACTGAGGGTGATAAAAGGCTCGGGATGAGTCTGGTAACCTATAAACAACAAGTAAGTTGGAATTAAACCAAAGTCACTTGTAAATCTATACTTTAACTAACTTAGACTCTAACGCTTGTTTTGCGCTTACTGATTCTCTTAAGTCACTCAAGTACCCTCGGCTCCACCATTTTTAATAATTTAACCATTACGAGTTTTAAGGCAATTCCTTCGCGAGTGTCTTACCAACTGCCTAACACTCTTACCATAATTGTTTCATACACTAATTAACCCTTTTTGGTCTTTAACCTAT
The DNA here is from genome assembly GCF_009905375.1 of Apium graveolens. NCBI lineage: Eukaryota > Viridiplantae > Streptophyta > Magnoliopsida > Apiales > Apiaceae > Apium > Apium graveolens. The sequence goes on along the minus strand of NC_133655.1, from coordinate 18,207,230 downwards.
GTTTCAAAGTAAGGCAAGGGGAAAAGTTTCTTTCGCGAAACGCCGTTACTTGAAACGGTCGTTTCTCCTAAACCGTATATCGGAATCAAACGAACTACATATCAAAACGAAGCTCGTAACATGAAATAACTAAACATGGCAATGGTCAAAACCTAGCAGGGAGTTCTCGGGTCCAAATGTCATGAACAAAAGCAGTCTAAAGTAAATCGGACATTACGACGCCTATGCTTATGCGATTTCCCAAATTTAAACCAACTCAAAACAACCACAATTCAACCCCAATTCACAACCCAATCCAAACTCCATGCAAAATACATTACAACAGCCCCAAACCAACTCATTATAATCCATTTACTTACTCCTAAAACTTGAATTTAAACTATACTATATTCTTTAACCAAATCTTAAGATTTCAACAAATCAATCACCACCATTCCAACCCAAACTCTTAAACAAACAAGTTTCAAGCTACTCTTTACCCTCACAACCATAATCAACCTAATATACAAATTAAAGCTAGGGTTTGGAGTTTATACCTTCCTCGGAGAGTGGAGAATCAAGAGAATGGCTTGGAATCACCCTTAAAGTCCTTATCCAAGCTTAATCTAAACAAAACTTCAAGAACACAAATTTTAGTTCTTGAAAAACACTATTCACCATCTTCTTCCATGATTTATAGAAAAATATTGGTTTGGAATTAGAAGCTTAAACTTATAGGAAGTATGTAACTATCCATGGGGAAGCTTAGATAAATACCTTGCTAAATAGTAAGTGGTGGAGCTTGGATCTTCATTTTTTAAGAAAAGGGCCGAGAGCTTCAAGAAGAAAAATGGGGGGTTTGTGTTTTGTTTGGTGAAAAAATGAAATGTTTGCTTGGTTGGTTGATTTTTGTGTTGTTTTAGGTTAATTACTTAATTAACCTTGATTTTGTGTGGTTATGATTCAACCACACTTCCTTCCCTTCTATGTCATGCTTATGTCATCATGTGGTGTCATCCTTCCCTCTTTGTCCTCTTCTCATTGGTTGGATGACATCATCCCCTCTAATCTCTTTGATTAACTTCCTAATTGTTTGCCTAATGACCGCTGATCTGTTATACGGTTCGCTTAACTTTCGTTTTCGTTTATCGTTTGAGGGATCATACCCGGGATCTTATTACTTAGGTTCCCTTAACCTTTCTCAATATATTATATTCCTTTTATGATCCTCTCTTATAATCCTTTAATTTAAATCCTTCTTATCTTGTTACCTTATACTCAATTCTTTTCGTATCTAGTGGATTTCCGGGAAAAATCAAAGTGTTCGGAATTGGATTTTGACGATCTTTACATACACTTATATACCATATAGAGTACTAATAAAATCTCAGAATATCCATAACAGAACCCCTACATAGTGTGGCATGAAAAGTTTTCTCATTCTGCTAAAACACTATTCATAAGGGTTACAAAAAGTTTAAAATTTTGGGGTTATTACAGTCTCCCCTCCTTAAAAGGATTCCGTCCCGGAATCAGATAGAAAATGAATAGGGATACTTTCTTAACATTGCACTTTCTAACTCTCGAGTAAATTTTCCCACATTGTGGTTCTTCCATCAAACTCTGACTAGTTTGATAACCCTTCTCCTAAGCACTTGTTCCTTTTCGATCTATAACCCTTTCTGGTTGCTCCCTATAGGTTATATCTGGTCGCATGCCTATGCGCTCATATGCCCCTATTTGTCTGGCATCCGAATCACACTTCCTTAACATTAATACGTGGAACACGTTATGACTTGCTACATGTTCTGGGGTAAGGCTAGCTCATGTGCTAACTTCCCAATACTCCTTAATATATCTAAGGGTCCAACAATTGGTGGACTTAGCTTTTCTTTCTTTCCGAATCTCATCAATCCTTTCCAAGGGTTTCCAAGGGGATACCTTTAAAAACACTAGGTCCCCTACTTCATATTCTTTGTCCTGTCATGTCAAATCAACATACTTCTTATGTCCATCTTGGGCTACGACCAGCCGTCCTCTGATTAGATCTATTATATCCCTGGTCCTTTGGACTACTGCGGGTCCGAGCGTCTTGCGCTCTACAACTTCATCCTAACATAAGGGGGATCGACATTGTCTTTCCTCAAGGATCTCATAAGGCGATATCTCAATACTGACATATGATCTATTGTCGTAAGAAACTCAATCCGCGTTAAGTGATCATTCCAATTTCTTTCAAGTCTATTGCACAGACTCTCATTATAGCTTCTAGCATTATAGTTTTTGCTTCTCACTACCCATCCTTTTCCAGTTCGTAGTCGCTACTACCTTCCGTTCCTAATATTATACTAGTTATACTTTAGCTCGTTAGCATTCTATAACCTTTTAATAACCACGTCAACCTTAGTATCACGAATGTGTTTCCATTCCAAATACTACCACAACTTTATTACTCCTTTTTCAGCTATTTCTATTTTCCAAAATTTGATCAATCATATAGAAGTAAAGGAATTTGTTGAGAGATCACTATGATCATGAACACTTGTTATATCACATAGTTAGTACAGAAGGTGGCCAGCCTTTAGTACTTGACAAGCAATTAAACAACATGTGGTATCCTACTAGGCTTCTATCACAGAGATAGATAGTCATTCGGAAATACCTCCCCTTCTGGAAGGGTTGTTCTTCTCAGCTTACATGAAATGAAAAGAAGAGAAAAGAACGAACTGAAGAGAATTGTATATATGTAAAAAAATATTGCCATAAAATATCTGGCTTGGAATCTACCTCTGAACTATAGAGGTTTGTCATAGGAGAACAAAACATATATGTATTTATATCAACTTCAAGTATTATAGCATCATATTTCACATGCCTAAATATTTTTGCTATTCCGTCCATCTTTCTATGGACCCATGCTCTTCCTCGAGCTTATACACAATCACCTTTGAAACTCCCTCGACATTGAAAATCGAATCTGGGATCTCATTCTAGACATCATCGTTACTAGAATTCTATGCTTGCACCGCAACCTTCCTCGTATAATAATACGACTCTCTATTGATAAGAAAGAATAAATATTCAATAGGTAGATACTCTACTTAATTAGTCTATCAATGATAACTTATATACTACCACGACCCGATTAGTGGTACTCAATCTCAACACCCATTCCAATACAACTCTCACGGTTGTAATCAGCTCATTACTCGCAGAATCATTGCTGCCTTACTATGGTCCACCACTGACCTACTGTAGTCATTCATTTTCCATGAAGTCTTAATAGCTAACCATACGGAGTCCATACATCTCGTATCTAATTCTTCTAAGGAGGTAACATAATCACCATTCATGATTCATGAAGAACACTCCTGATCCTGCCATACATACATGACATGAAGCAGATAAAATTGCAGAAGAGTTTCAATCAAAGCAACGATAGCAGGTTAATACCATTCTTACTCGTATGCCTTAAATAGAAGACTTAACTCAAGGGTTCGTCTAGTCCTTTTTGAAACATGGTCTTGGCTTATCTCAAGATAGTATCTTCTAAGATAAATAGCCCGCTCATGGCGATTATACAAATTAAACCTTTACCAAACTACTATTATGGTTGGGTATTACACAGTCATCAGAAGGAATGTCAATCTTCCAAACCATAATACAACCTGTATAGCTTTAACCATCATCACTGTATTCCTTTGGCACAAGCGCCTATAATTATCCTCTTACCTTTAAAGTGTCGGCCACCTCTTTGGCCTTTCCTGATAGTAAAATTTCCTTACAGTCAATGTCATTTTAACCACCTCCAAATAAATTTTCTACTTTATTTCAATCACAGCTTATGTGAAGATGTTTTCCTTAAAATCTGATGAGTAAAAAAAAATATCACCATTTTTCCATAAGTTATTGCCTCAGTCTTTAGAGGTTAATCACTGTCATGACTGACTCTCAATCATATTTAGAACCTCTTTTATCTTAAGTCCTAATTGCCCTGAACAATTTCGACCATTACTGGTTCGATCCATACTTTCTCGTGGTTTAACACGTGCCCCACTTGGCATCATTATAATTATGTCATATTCCCTTTATCAACATTTCTATTCTTGAGAATTTTGAATATTACCTTTCTCCTTGTAAAACCTCTAAGGTTATCCTTGAATCGTTCCTCCTGTATTCCCTAGATACAGGGCATATCAAAATACCATTTATTTATACCAGAATCATTGTCTATATACTTCTGAAAAAAAATTTCTCCACTGATTCTTAAAGGTTGTTATTACCTTAATCCTTTCCAATTCATACTGTCAAAACTCATACTATCCCTATTAAGGGTGAAATGCCAACCTTTATGCATTCCCCTAGGATTCGTTTGAAGTTGCCGACGTTCTATCCTTAATTCCACCTTTAAAAAGGTACATGCATCCTTCCATGGATAAATCAAGTCATATATCCCTGGTAAGGGTGTCTTATTCAATCATTCCCACCTCGATAGTATATGCCTAGTTTCATAATAACATCTGTATTCAAAATGAGGTCAATCAATATGGCCTCCAAAAGATAACAACGGTTATCCGCTTTTCTTACATAATTTGGTAACGATAACAAGGATGTTCTGGAAGATATTGGTCGTGTTCAACGTGAACCTCTTCTTAATAATTCCTTATTTACTTTTGTTGTTTATCTCAACAGTCACCTCAATGTTGGGATATCTTTCATACATGGCGTCTCCCTTTCTGGGTATCAAGCCACCGGTCTTACACTTCACATTCTTGAAGGTCACTTCCTTTATCCAATTTTTCCTAATTTCTTACTTTCTTGTCTCCTCAGTCTATCCGTGTCTCAATATTTATCCTTCGAACTATCTCAAGGTTTCCTCAAATCCTCCCAACTTACAGGGGATAAAATATATGTATCTCTTATTCCTTCAACCATCAATTTAACTCATGGTGAATCACCCTCATCCTGACGATTACATACTTTTCTATTTCTATTGCTACAAGTCTTTAGGGTTTCCTCATACCCAACTCCTTTATCATTCCTCACACTCTACTGCCTTTATATTCCTTTCCACTTCAGTTTCTTTTTATTTTCCTTTCTCTTATCATTATTTCATGAACTAACACAACATAAGTATTGATTTCAAACATCCCGTCATTCTGGATTCGTGTCCTCAGAACGAATCTTGATAACTTTTACAACTTAGATTCATAGTTTATCATACTCGTCTGCCTTTGTTCTGACTCTAAAGCTTTTACACTATCTCCATAACCTTGGGAATTACTTTCCCGAAAACAATTGACTGAACTTAAATCAGTTTATTCTAACCTCTGGCTCCGTGCCTTTCTTGGTCTTTCACCAGCGGGTGACCTCTCTTTTAGGAGGGTAAGTGACAAAACAGTCTTTTGTGATTCGTTAATCATTTAGAATCTCAAATGATTCCTATATTTCCTTTAGCCAGGCTCTTGCCTCGACTGGGTCAACTTGTTCCTTGGAACTCTGAGAGCTTAACGACTTAAAGGTCCTGAAAGAATTTCTCACCGCATTGTTTCCTCAGGGTGGTGGTTGGGGATAATAGTCTAAGTTCTGTTTAGAAAGGTCCATTAATTATCGTATAGGAGTACCATCTCGTGTCTCCTTATCTTACTCGACTTTCTGTTTCCTTAGTATGAAATGTTTCAACCTTCTCCCATAATCGGGGTTATCTTATACATTAAAAACCTTGTTTTCCACTCTATTATGTTATGGGTTCTTTCTTTCTTGATGGCAACCTCCCTGACTATCACATTCAGGGTTTGCCCTAAATCTTATTCCTCAAACTATGGCTCTCATCTAAGTTCTCATCCTTAAGCTCTTGAACTTTTGGAACCCAATTTCTGTAGGAACACCTCACTATCCCCTCATCATCTTTCTAGGTATTAATCTCTTATCTATTTGTTGGCTCTCTGCCTTCATTCATCACTTTTTCTGGCACAATATGTTCTTTTCCAAAAATTCGATCTGTATTGCAATCTCAAACAGTTTTTCGGTACCGGCTCCGGTTACCTTCACTTCTATTTCCATTTTCTCAAAATCTCTTATAAACTCTCCCAAAGACATTATTATCTTGAGTCTCTCCTTTTTACTAAGGGCATCAGCCACCATATTGGCTTTCCCTGAATGATAAAGAATCTCCCAATCATAATTCTTGATTAGCTCTAACCACCTCATTTGGCGCATGTTGAGCTCTTTCTGCGTGAAAATGTACTAGAGCACTTATGGCTTGTGTAAATCTCGTACTTTTCTCCATACAAGTAGTGCCTCCAATCTTTAGGGCAAAACTATTTCCACGAGCCCAATCTCATGGGTGGGGATATCGAATTTTAAATTCCCTTAATTGTCTTGACGCGTACGTGATTACCTTGTTGTGCTGTATAAGAAACACCCTAATTCCTTATGCGAAGCGTCACTACACTTCACAAAATCTCATTTTCCATCCGGCAACGCCAACATGGGAGGCGTCACCAACCTTTGCTTCAGTTCTTAAAAGTTGTTCTCACATTTCTCTGTCTATTCAAACTTCTCAGTCTTATGAGTAAGCCGCGTTAAAGGGGGCTACTATCTTTACAAACTTGAATGAACCTCCGGTAGTGACCGGCCAATCCTACCTCTGGTAGATTCCCTAACCATGGTCATCAATTCCTCAATGGTCCTTTATTCATTCTTGTCAGGATCCTCCATGGGATCCTCCTCAGCAACTGTCCCTTCTAGGACAACATCCTCAACCGTTACATCCTCAATATCAACATCATCCGGTCCTGCGTTAGGACGCTCTATCGGATCCATAATCTGATCTCCAATAAGTAATAAAACATCATCGCGCTGTTACTCCTCAACCTCAGGGTTCGGAGTCCCGCTACCATATACGATCACGAACTACGCTTCTATCACGATATTTATAAGGGTTCCCATAAGGGTTTTAACTGTCAGTACTATGTTAGGTAGCCCGACTATGAACTTGGTAAGAGTTCTTATTCTCTTAGTGAACTTATTATCTTAACGTCACATCATCTCTGAGGTTTATAACGCTTAGCTCTAATACCACTTCTGTAACACCCCCAGATCCGGGGTCAGGGATCCGGGTCATCACGGTCTTTCTTTCCACAATATCACTTCACTTAATTAATAATAAATAACCCTATGCTGTGACCCCACACTAACACACACCACAACCCGTTATAGTCTCAGAGATGAAATTGAAATAAGTACAAGTCCTTGAATCCACAATTAAAAGTTATTACAACCCAAAATGATTACTTGATAAATTTACAGTTAATTGCCATTATCTGCCACAAGTTATAATTATACATAATTAATTCTCAAAAGTAGAATGCCTGATCTACCAATAGATCTACCTCTGCAGCTATAGCAGCTACAACATCAACGGGAAGACGCGGGACGATTCCCACGCGCTTGCGCTGGGTCTGCTGGAGTCTGGCCATCTTTCCTAACTGTTGTTGTGTGATGAAGAAATAAAGCAAGAGTGAGCCTTACAGCTCGCAAGATAATATATAGCGATAACAATAATACAAGTATCTAAATGGATACTTACTGGAATCTTTTATCATGTGCAAGATAATTACTTACTAGATATAAGTTTTAAAAGAAGATGAAGTTACCAATTACTTCACTATACTTATACCATTTTTAGAAATCTACTTAAACTACTACTGTTCAGAGTATAATAAGATTCACGAGGTCATCCCATAGATGAGACCATAAATAAAACTTGAAAATATTTGATCTTTGAAATATTTTGAAAAGAAATGAAGTTACAAGATACTTCATTCAATGGATACACCAATAAAACTGTTTGACCCTGTCAATGCTTCGGCAACCACCCATTAGTAGCCTTTCGATCGAAATGCTACGGGTAGTGTTGCAGAATTATCCAAATGGATGATGAACTCATTACGGGAGTTTGCCGCGCCAGGAAGACCACTTACGATGATCAGTCGTAGTAGTACAACCCCACCATTTTCTACATGTAGAGGAGAACCTGTCGGATTTACTTGTCAACCGAATACTGAACTCCTAAGGAATGGACCGCCTTAGCGGAACTTCTAGGCCATTTGGGCCAATATAATAATACGGCTGGGCCGGCGCTACTCGGCCACTTACGCCACTCCTAGTTTAGATGAAATCCATGACTCTGATACGTAAAGCTCGTCCCCATTTTCCCCAAGTAGAAACTTGTTGATACGGCTCCACCAAGAAGTCGTATCTAGTTTCATGCCTGTTAATGGATTAACTTGTTCCAAGAATTTTACTTCCCGAGTATTGGGTAAGTAATCAAAACTCTTTTATCAAGATAGCAACCTTGTTGCGAATATAAAACACACCACCGAGCCGGATCCCTCAGGTTTTGAGCGAGTATTTAAATCCCCTTCGAAAGGAGGATCTTAAATATAAAAATGAGTTTTGGGATCCGCTCTAACTTTTAAAAATCATTTTAAAGACTCGAAAACACTTTAAAGAGTGTTTGGAATAATGCTGATTTAATAAAGTAAATCAGTCTCAATATCAAGAAATATCTGAATATTATTATTTAAATAATATTCCCATAAAGAATAATCTTTATAAAAATAATTGAAGTAGAAGTTGTAAAACTTATACTTGAAATGAATAGTAAATAATCAAAGATATACTTATACAAAAGTAATATCTTTATTTGAATATCAAAAGTAAGTTTGATTATCGAACATTATTCTTTAATAAAATAAAGAATATTAATAAATAATAAGCGGAGTCATAATACCTCGAATGAATATTATAAATAATATTCATTAAATAAAATAAAGGAGTCATACATCCTCAAATGAATATCCCAGTAATATTCAATAAATAATATAAAGGAGTCATAAGTACTCGAATGAATATTCAAGATAATATTCATTAATAAAATAAAGTTATCGAATAAACCTTATTCGATTAATAGTTTTGAAAACTATAACCATATATATATATATAAATATATATATATATAAAATCTACTCGGGATCCTCGACTCCCGGTTTTAGAAAATGTTTTCACCTTTGGTCCCTATACTAAGGGTATATGCAAATTACCGTTATTCTCTAGCATAGGTATTATCAACTGAACCAATAGATATATATGGCAAGAATACGAAACAGACATGCATATGTACCATATCACATGCTACAATATATCGCAAGAATTTGCTAATATAACCATCATGCATCTACTACAAGATAATGCATATACAAGCGTATACATCACAACAACAGTATAACGGATAGAAAACTTGCCTGAGCGACTGAGGGTGATAAAAGGCTCGGGATGAGTCTGGTAACCTATAAACAACAAGTAAGTTGGAATTAAACCAAAGTCACTTGTAAATCTATACTTTAACTAACTTAGACTCTAACGCTTGTTTTGCGCTTACTGATTCTCTTAAGTCACTCGAGTACCCTCGGCTCCACCATTTTTAATAATTTAACCATTACGAGTTTTAAGGCGATTCCTTCGCGAGTGTCTTACCAACTGCCTAACACTCTTACCATAATTGTTTCATACACTAATTAACCCTTTTTGGTCTTTAACCTATGTTTCAAAGTAAGGCGAAGGGAAAAGTTTCGTTCACGAAACGCCGTTACTTGAAACGGTCATTTCTCCTAAACCGTATATCGGAATCAAACGAATACATATCAAAACGAAGCTCGTAACATGAACTATCTAAAAATGGCAATGGTCAAAACCTAGCAGGGAGTTCTCGGGTCCAAATGTCATGAACAAAAGCAGTCTAAAGTAAATCGGACATTACGACGGCTATGCTTACGCGATTTCCCAAATTTAAACCAACTCAAAACAACCATAATTCAACCCCAATTCACAACCCAATCCAAACTCCATCCAAAATACATTACAACAGTCCCAAACCAACTCATTATAATCCATTTACTTACTCCTAAAACTTGAATTTAAACTATACTACATTCTTTAACCAAATCTTAAGATTTCAACAAATCAATCACCACCATTCCAACCCAAACTCTTAAACAAACAAGTTTCAAGCTACTCTTTATCCTCACAACCATAATCAACCTAATATACAAATTAAAGCTAGGGTTTGGAGTTTATACCTTCCTCGGAGAGTGGAGAATCAAGAGAATGGCTTGGAATCACCCTTAAAGTCCTTATCCAAGCTTAATCTAAACAAAACTTCAAGAACACAAATTTTAGTTCTTGAAAAACACTATTCACCATCTTCTTCCATGATTTATAGAAAAAGATTGGTTTGGAATTAGAAGCTTAAACTTATAGGAAGTATGTAACTATCCACGGGGAAGCTTAGATAAATACCTTGCTAAATAGTAAGTGGTGGAGCTTGGATCATTTTTTAAGAAAAGGGCCGAGAGCTTCAAGAAGAAAAATGGGGGGTTTGTGTTTTGTTTGGTGAAAAAATGAAATGTTTGCTTGGTTGGTTGATTTTTGTGTTGTTTTAGGTTAATTACTTAATTAACCTTGATTTTGTGTGGTTATGATTCAACCAGACTTCCTTCCCTTCTATGTCATGCTTATGTCATCATGTGGTGTCATCCTTCCCTCTTTGTCCTCTTCTCATTGGTTGGATGACATCATCCCCTCTAATCTCTTTGATTAACTTCCTAATTGTTTGCCTAATGACCGCTGATCTGTTATACGGTTCGCTTAACTTTCGTTTTCGTTTATCGTTTGAGGGATCATACCCGGGATCTTATTACTTAGGTTCCCTTAACCTTTCTCAATATATTATATTCCTTTTATGATCCTCTCTTATAATCCTTTAATTTAAATCCTTCTTATCTTGTTACCTTATACTCAATTCTTTTCGTATCTAGTGGATTTCCGGGAAAAATCAAAGTGTTCGGAATTGGATTCTGACGATCTTTACATACACTTATATACCATATAGAGTACTAATAAAATCTCAGAATATCCATAACAGAACCCCTACATAGTGTGGCATGAAAAGTTTTCTCATTCTGCAAACACTATTCATAAGGGTTACAAAAAGTTCAAAATTTTGGGGTTATTACATGAGTCATCAAGTTCTGAAAATGATGATGACTCAGAATCTGAAAGCTTGCCTGAGACAGATGCTGATGAAGAGATGATGAAGCTGTGTGCTCTTATGGTGAAAGGAATCACAAAGATTGCATACAGGAAGTTCAGGAAGGGAAAGAAGTTTTCCAGGAAAGGCACAAGTTCTGATAAGAAGAATTTCAGAAAATTTGAGGGAAGAGGAGGAAAGTCTGACAGAGGAGATTATACAAATGTCAAATGCTACAACTGTGGTGAGAGAGGCCACATATCTCCTGATTGCAAGAAAGTGAAGAGTGACAAAGGCAAGGCTCTTGTCACAAAGAAGAAAAGCTGAACAGACACCTTAAATTCTGAAAGTGAGGAGAATTATGCCTTGATGGCAAATGCTGATAAGGCAAGTGCTGAAAGCAGTTCTGAAGCTGCTGAATTAAAGGTACCTCAAACTACTTTTTCCTTTCATACTAATGATATTAATGAGTTGAGAAGATATCTTAAAACCATATTCATTAGTTATAGAGATCAAACTTTAACATGTGAAAGATTAACTTCTAAAAATCTTGCTTGCAAAAAGAGGAATGATTATTTAGAAAAAGAGTGAGTCATGTTCCATCAAACTCAGAAAGATAGAGATGATGCTTTCTATGTTAGGGATGAAGTACTTAAAATGAATGAATCTCTAAAAGCTGAGTTAGAAAAGGAAGAGAGATTATCAGGACTTGGACTAACTCTGGCAGAACAACTCAGAATTTGTTAAGTAGTGAAAACTAGAAAGAGGGCTTAGGTTATGGAGAGGATAAGAATGATAAAGGAACTGTAGATATTAAGCCTGTAGTTGTTAAATAAAAGCCAAAGTTAAAACCTGTTAAGTTTATAGCTGTAAAGTATGATTATGAGAAATCAGAAGTTAAAAAGGAATTAACTTCTGACAAACTAAAACAGGAAAATACAACTGAAGTAAACGTAGGCTCAATGACTAAGAAACAACTTAAGCATAAGCTGAAAGATGTTAAGAATGTAAACAAGATAAAATCACCTAGGAAAAATAGGAATGGAAAGGAAGGTGTGAATAAAAGCAATGATTATAAGCCTGTTCCTGAAGCTCCTAGGAAAACGTGTCATAACCGTGGAAGTTCTAACCATCTGGCTTCTTTTTGCAGGAAGAATAAGAATATAAACTCCTTACCTTCAAAGTCAGAAGTTAAGAGTCAGTCTGTTAGATATAAGCCACAAAATCCTTGTTTTCATTGTGGTAGTTTATGGCATTCCATTTATACTTGTAAAGAATATCATAGCTTGTACTATGATTATTATCAAATAAAACCTTCTTTAAAGAAAGTTACCATTGTTCCTTCTAGTGTAAGTTTTGATTCAAAGTTTGATAGTGTAAATTCTGATAAGAAAATTGTTAACATAAACTCTGATACTAAATCCGCTGCAAATGTTAACAGACTTAATAAGGCCAAAGGATCCAAGCATGTCTGGGTCCTTAAAACTAATCATTAGTGGTCTTTGTGATTGCAGGGCAACAGGAAAAACATCCTAGTTCTGGATAGTGGATGTTCAGGACATATGACTGGAAATAAAGCCCTGCTATCAGACTTTATGGAGAAGGCTGGCCAAAGTGTTTCTTATGGAGATGGAAACATTGGAAAAACATTGGGATATGGCAATATCAATCTTGGAAATGTCATCATTAAGGAAGTAGCTCTGGTCTCAGGACTTAAACACAATCTGCTGAGTGTCAGTAAAATCTGTGACAGAGGTTATCATGTGGATTTCTTTAAAGAACACTGTGAATTTGTAAGTAAATCTACAGGCAAGGTTGTTCTGAAAGGATACAGGCGTGGTAACATCTATGAAGCCAAGCTGAGATTTGAAAATCAATAGGCAAGCTGAGATTTGAAAATGAAGACTCAAATTCTGATACTGAAAATCCTGACAATCTAAATCCTGATACTGCAAACTCTGATGGATTAAACTCTGATATTATTGAAACTGTGGTGACTACGCCAAAGGAAGATGCACCTATGCAGGGGGAGCATACTCAAGATATAACCACATCTCAAGAAGCATGAGAACATACATCTGGCTCTTCAAGTTCTGATTCGTCAAGTTCTGATAAGCAAAGTTCTGATAGTTCTAAAAATCTAAATTCTGAAGAATCCAACTCAGAGAGCATAGTTTCAGGGGGAGCATCAGAAAATGTTAATGAAGACAACATGGATTATGGGGGAGCATCCAGTTCTAGAGAAAACCTTCCATCTGCAAGGAAGTGGACTAAATCACATACACCTGATTTGATAATTGGAAATCCTGATGCAGGTGTCAGAACTAGAACAGCTACTTCAAGTGAATGTCTTTACAATTCTTTTCTTTCTCAGACTGAACCAAAGAAAGTGGAAGAAGCTCTTCAAGATGCTGACTGGGTGCAAGCAATGCAGGAAGAGTTAAATGAATTTGAAAGAAACAAAGTCTGGACCCTAGTGCCAAGACCAAAGAACATATCTATTGTTGGTACAAAGTGGGTATTCAGAAACAAAACTGATAGTGATGGCGTAATTACAAGGAATAAGGCAAGGCTGGTTGCAAAAGGATACTCTCAACATGAGGGAATTGATTATGATGAAACATTTGCACCGGTTGCTAGATTGGAAGCCATAAGGATATTTTTGGCTTATGCTGCTCACAAAAAGTTTACTGTCTTTCAAATGGATGTGAAAAGTGCTTTTCTCAATAGAGAATTGGAGGAAGAAGTATATGTTGAACAACCTCCATGCTTTGTAGATTCCAAATATCCAGATTATGTCTACGGGCTTGATAAAGCACTTTATGGATTTAAGCAAGCTCCAAGAGCATGGTATGAGACTTTAGCTCAGTTTCTTCTGGAAAGTGGATTTAACAGAGGAACAATAGATAAAACACTGTTCTACCTCAACCATGGAAATGACTTACTTCTGGTCCAAATTTATGTTGATGATATCATTTTTGGTTCTACAAATGACAGACTTTGCAAGAAGTTTGTCAAACTGATGCAGTCAAGGTATCAAATGAGTATGATGGGGGAACTTAGCTATTTTCTGGGCCTTCAAGTCAAGCAGAATGAAGAAGGCACTTTTATTTGTCAAACTAAGTACACCAGAAATTTGATAAAGAAATTTGGAATGCAAGATTGTTCAAGTGCATCCACTCCCATGGCCACTGCAACAAAACTGGACAAGGATACTGGTAAATCAGTAGATATTACTGATTACAGAGGTATGATTGGCTCTCTACTCTATCTAACTGCTAGTAGACCTGATATCATGTATGCTACCTGTCTTTGTGCAAGGTTTCAAGCAGATCCAAGAGAACCTCACTTAACAGCTGTGAAAAGAATTTTCAAGTATCTTAAAGGAACAGCTGATCTGGGATTGTGGTATCCCAGAGAATCAGATTTTAAACTAATAGGTTACTCAGACGCAGATTTTGCAGGTTGCAAAATTGACAGGATAAGCACAAGTGGAAGCTGCCAATTTCTAGGAGGCAGATTAGTTTCTTGGTTTAGCAAGAAATAAAAGTCAATTTTCACATCAACTGTAGAAGTAGAGTACATTGCTGCAGGAAGCTGTTGTGCATAGATTCTTTGGATGAAGAATCAGTTACTGGATTATGGGTTAACATATTTTAAAATCCCTATTTACTGTGATAATCAAAGTGCTATTGCTATGACAGGTAATCCAGTTCAACACTCAATGACAAAGCACATCAGCATCAGGTACCACTTCATAAGGGAACATGTGGATGAAGGTACAGTGGAATTGCACTTTGTTCCAACAGATCAACAACTACCAGATATCTTCACAAAACCACTGTGTGAAGCTACTTTTACAAGATTGGTAAATGAACGTGGAATGTTTTCAGGTTCTTTCTCTAAATCTGCTTAGTTTTGTTCTAATGCATCAGACTTTAAGCTTAGTATTTACAGAAAATACTCTCTTTGTGTATTATGTGCTTAATTGAAAATTGCTTAAGTACTGACTGTTGTCTGATGTGACTTTCTAAACTCTGATAGTGATATGACTGTTTATGTAACTATTCAATCCTATGAGAATTCTGTGCTAGATACTGACCTAGTAGTCTTCAATATACTAGAGATCCCATGTTAGAAGTAATTATTTATGTGGAAATCCATTGACACAAGCAAATTCTGATATTGAGCTTAGTTAAGTTTACTCTGTCTATCTTATTACTAAGTCAAAAACTAGAATAAAGCTTCTCATCTGTTAAGTTATGGTGTTAGTGAATCTGCTGAATGCACTAAGTGCTGATAAACCTCACTTATCAAAAGAAAAATGGAAAAGAAAAAGAAATCAAAATCAGGTACTCCTTTGAGGTCTAGAGTAAAAATGTGGAAGGGACGACCCAAGTGCATTGCTGGTATTAAGTAATATGCATCAGAAAAGCAAAATATTTTCTTGGTGACTTTTCACACTCTATAATTATTGGAGAAATACTCTGATAATAGCATAAATTCTGATAAGCAGTCGTGACTCACTTACACTGAGAAGCCACTGTAAACTGGAATTTAAAAAGATGCACAAAATTAGCACAAAACAGTTGAGATGGACTCAAGCATGAACTCATTCAATAGTAGGCTTCAGAATAATGACAGATTTTTAGTAAAGTTTTAGTTATGCCTTATTTCTAAGATGTACTGAAGTGAATCAGACTTTACTCTTTGTCTGATATTTAGCTTAATGCACACACTAAACACTCCATATCAATGATGAAAATTACTGTGGTGATCTATGTTATTTTAGATGAACAATTTATGTGTCAGATTGCATTAATTTTTGAGGACAAGTTCTGTTGAACGTTCTAATGATTAAGTTTTGAAGAATCTATATCAGAATTTGTGTGAATTACAAAGATAGTCATTCATTTTTCGAGTTAAGAAATCATGTTCTGATGACTGTTAAGTTTTGATATAAGTCTAAGTTCTGATATTAAAATTCTGATGCTTTACTTGACTTATTTGTGGATAAAATCTAAAAGTAGTCTCATTTTAAATCAGAATATGTTTGGGCGGAATATTAACAGTCAATATAATTAGGGATAATGGTACACGTAACATCTATGAACAGTTCCATACTGTAACAGAGTTTATTGTTTCAATAAAGTTTGTTTTCTGTTACTTGAGTTATTAAAGTTCGATTTGATTGTGCTATACACTGTATTCACCCCCCTCTACAGTGTGTGTGTGACCTAACACCAGAAGTCTGTGATCTTCCTCTAAGCAGTAACCAACTAATTTTACACGATTAGAATGCATCTGCCCAAGATAGTTGATTTCTTCTTGCAAGTCGAATGATATAACAACATATTACAACTGTTTCTACAAGCACTAAATAAAAGAAGTTCTACTTTAACAGTTCTTATTTACCAGCCATTCCTTGTACCCCTGGAGCCCGTCTTGATTAAGCCTTATTCATTTATTCTATTACAATTTAGAACAAGATACACACAAACATATCGGTCCATCCTAACAACATTGAAACATTTAAATTAAATAAAAAAATCAAGATCTAAACTACGAAAAATAATTAAAAAAATTATAAAAAAAAATAAATGGGGCAGAGTGGATAACATACTTTGAGGGACAAATTCACGCCTAAATAAATAATATTTAATATCTCATACCTATCCATTTTTCTTAAAGGTTAACATGACAAGTTACCGTTTCCCGGTCAACAAGTTTATTTCATTTATCACATTTTTCCATAAAAATACAAAGTGGTGCTAGCCAAAATTTGGAGCTAATTGATTCCTAGGAAATAGTAATTGGTAATTTATGCAAGAATGATTTAATTGCACCAACATGAAATTAACACCAGTATAGTGATAAGGATGGAGGTCTGCCATTTTAACAACTAGGCAAATTTACAATGAAACTAATGCATATGCTGATATAATAATGCAAGAAGAGAAAGTTATATAGCTAGGATTTAAGTACCTTCCAGTCAGGAACAAAACCATCACACTGAACATATAGCTTGTTTGTAAGCTTACGCTTCAAGCCTTCGATATCTGCCAGGCATGAAATAGTAAAATAACTTTTGAGGTTGTAAATGCCAGGCATGAATTAAGTTAAAAATGCACACAAACTATTAGTTATAAAGTTAAATTTTAGTAACATGCAACAACAGGAAGTTGATCTCTACAATAAGCTTAAAAATAGTAGCACCTACAATGCAATCAAATCAAATCGAAAAGCCCAAATGTAAGCAGGGTTATTAATTCACAAAGTACAATCATTTTTTTGAACTAAAAATCCAATCTTTATGCTATATATTACCAGATTAATACATGAAAATAGATTACACAAAACTAATCAAGTTTCCCAATCACGCCCAGATTCAAATCCTTGTAAGCACTTGCCTATAATCTAAGTAATTTATAAATAAATGAATCTCATCTGCATACTAAATTCATAATTCAACTTGTATTCAGGAACTTGTCCTCAAGCGGCTTAAATGAGAAAATTGTGTCTTCTATAGCCAAACTCACAATGATAAGATCTCTGTAATGCTACCATTAGAATATCATTTTCTGGAATAAAAATCAATGATAATGGTAAAAGAATAAATTCTGATTTTTACATCAAAAAGAAGTTGTAAAAACAAGTACTTATGGCTTGAATTCCATTCAACAATGCTCAGAAAATCTGCCGGAAAACAAAGGTAAAAGGTGCAGAAAAACCAATAGAAAATATGCTGGAAAATGGCCATAAAACCTGCTGAATTTTTTTGAAAAATCTACTGAAATGCACTAAAAAACTAACCTGAATCAGCCCTTGAATCAGTTCTAAAATTCATCGAGAAAAGCTGTAAAAGTGTGCTTGTAAAAGAGCTCCAATAACTCAGAAAATCTGTTGGAAAATGCTACCTTATATGCTGAATTTTGCTGCAAAGAAGGCCTTGATGTGCAACATTAATATACCTTTTATAAGGATCTTTATTGTGAAAAAAGTTACCATAGTGGATCACAGGCTCTGCACCTTTATTGTGAAATCTCTAAACACAATTACTCAAAGGTACAAGTTGCATACAACAGTGAAGTCATCAAATCCAGAAAACTAGTATTAGTATTACATTTTCTGTTAACTAGTATTATTATTACTAGTAGCAGTATAGTGAAACAACTTCCACCATCATCTAAACATATTCAATCCTATAAAGTACATATATGAAAGTTACCTTGCATTTGAACTTCACTGCATATCGATTTAATTCCGATCAAACTGTATTAACAAGTATATAGACACGCTTTAACTACTCGTAACAAAACCAAAAAATGAGAAAAAAGAATCTGAATAACTCAATTCGAATATTTGGACTAGTCACTACAAGAATCTAGGGCTTGTTCAAAATATATACTTATTACCTTTTCAAACTCTTGGCCACTGATTGCTTCATCCTTCGTTATCTTCCTAAGCTCTTTCTCAAGCTCTCTATGGCTTTCTTTGGGAGCTGTTAATCACATAAGATAAATGGTTTAAAAAAACGGACATATGATAAATCAACTATTCAAATAGCTTAAGAGACAAAATGTCAAGTACTCGATGATCGACAAGTATGTATTTGTAACCCGTGCATGACAAATTCGGACCATGGAACCAAGTTAATATATTAATATGGTCAATTGTCTATCTAATATTGTCATGCCATCTCATTAATTTTATAACATGGTTAAAGACTATCTTGAATTAATAAAATTTTACCTTAATACCCATTTAATAAAACCTCCAGACAATGATCTGCAAAGGTTAAACATTGTCCATATAATACATTTAGCCATGGATTACAAGTCGACTTCATCGTCCTCATGACCAAGGCCTCGTATCACAGAGCCAAACAACTCTTATCATAATAGCAACAAAAATATCACTCATTATCATTTAACAACTCTAATATAATCATGTCACTCATCTATTCATGATAGCCACTTAAAAATATATAAAATTATAATTATAACAATAAAAACAAATACTGAAGCAATTAAGTAGTATCTCAATTCATAATCGTCGATACAACAATACAAACACTTAATAAAAAACCTCATCGTAAAGTGACGAACCTAGCAATCTAGACCACTAAACAACTAGACATACCAACAAAAACATATCATAAATTTAACTTATAATTGAAAACCCAATCGAGTTAGAATGAGAAAAGCCCTAAATTGACCTTAACAGAATCTTTAAATTGGAACGCCCAATTTTATAGTCCTAATCTCTTAAGATATCAAACTGAAAAATATAGTTCAAAATATGCAAAACAAAACCCGATTCAGATATCGGAGCCCCTTCGAAACCTTAATCGACTGTAAAATTATATGAATATAAAAATTAGAAATCACCTTTAAAATAGAGCCATAGACATCAAATCTTCGATTTGTTTTTCAAATCCTCCTTAGATCTTGTCCTCAAGACAACGTTTGGAGAGAGAGAGGGAGAGAGAGAGAGAATTTGAAAGAGAGGGTCGTGAGAAAGACAATTATTGTCTCAGTGTTTTGTTTGGGAGAAAGTATACCCGTGTGTTTTCATTTAGGGGGGAAAACTACCGCCCTAAATTTTACTGAGTAAAGTGCAAAATATTTTAATATTTTATGATTATAATTTTAGTTTTTATTTAATTATTAAATTATTATTTATGAATTAATAAACTAAAAAAGTGACTTTTATATTTATGTATAATAAATTTTATAATTTTGTATTATATTATATAAACTGTGTATCATTTAATAGTCTTTTTTATTTTACTTTTTTATTTTGATTTATGAAATATTATTTATAATATAAAGACAAATGAAGTAACTTATGTATTTATGTAAAATTTATTTTTATAAATTTGGTTATATTATATATTACATTTTTCATTCACTAATAAATAAGAATATAAATTTTAATACTAATAAATAATATTTTCACTTTAATATTTTTAAAAAATTAAAAATTAACTATTGTAACACCAGTTGCTGGTGTTACATGTTGTGCAACACCAGTATTTCTCTGCAACACTAGTTTTATAGCTATTGTAACACTAATCAAGAGGTGTTACAATAGGACACATATTTATTAGCTAATGTAACGCTATTTGTAATACTTGCATTACAGTAGCTCACTTATGGCGTAGTGTTATATATTTGTATAAAGGAAAATTTCACGAGTCTTACATGGCAGCTTCAACAGCTTTTAAATCAAATGTCTCATTTCAGAGTCTTCCTCTCATTTATATTGTATTTTGCTAAAATAATTGATTTAGGCCCTTTTTTATCTATCTGGTACCATCAATTTGAGTCTTTTGGCTTTCTACATCTGAGCCCCATTCAGTTTTTGTCTCTCCGCTTACCGATCGACTAAAAAACCTATTCATTTAGGTATACAGTATTGTGTAGTTGCGAAGGCTTTGCTGGAAGGAGAAAGAACTCGCGATCTATATAATTCATGCCTACAAAGAAAATTGTCGTTCATCAGGTTTCCTTCAACTCAGTTCCAGTTCACCGTTAGAGAGTACTTATAGAGTTATGACAAGTATTTGATTTAGTTTTTCCTCTTTTAAATTGGTCTCAACTTTCGTATATTTGCTTAGAGGATTAGGAATCCCCCGGTCCATCTTTTACAGCCAATAACTGTGAATTTTGGTGCTCAATGTTCCCTATAAAGAATATACTAGTTATAATTGTTGAAGACATATAAAGAGTATTGACACTAGAGTAATTCAGATTTTTTTTATTGATTAAAGTTTTCGGTCTTACTGTCATGCGCTCATATTTATGCAGTGTTTTGGCCTTACAAAAGGACAATTGGACAATGGCTGAGGATGAACTGAATTACCTTTTCTGCTGGTTCTGTGGAGTTGATTCACCTATAGTCAGGTTAACATATTTTTACACTACTATCTATTTTAGCTTCTGTAAATTAAAGCAATAAATGATTGTGGGCTTGACTTATGAAGAACTATGTTCTCTTCATTTTTGTATGTATGTTCACTATTTAAGTTAGTTTTTATTTTTGCTTATATTAAGTTAGAGTTATCACGTAAGTGGATTTATGCCGTTGCAGATGATATATATATATATTTGTTTATAGTTGATCATCCTACACCTTAGCTCACTATTTGATAAAGTAACCATGGTTACTTTCTTACCATGGTTAGTTAGTGCGTTACGTTTATTTAATCGTTTACGCGTTCGTTCGGTCGCTTAAACGTTTTCATAATACTTTCTCATAAATGGTTCGCGACGTAATTCCTTTCGTATTTATTCCTTATATTTTGAATTATCATACTTGGATATAAATTCGTAGGGTTTTAATTTTGTAATTATATTGTGATTTCCGTAATCCTCGATGATTCGTAAATATGGTCGTTTTTCAAAGTTCGTTTTCTTCGAAAACTAATAGCGTTTACATACACTCATTTGGTACGTATAATCATAATATCAACTCCGAAACTCATTTTCTCATGCACTACATAGTGTGGGCTAAAAAGTATTTTTTCCCCGTCCATCAGGGTTACTATTCATTAAACGTTTTACAAAGTCTCAAAAATTCGAGTTATTACAAAAATAGTTTCATCAAACTTTTTATGCCAGTCTATAGGTGCTTGTTTAAGACCATAGATGGACTTGACTAGTCTACATACTTTTTTCTCATTACTAGAAGCAACAAATCCCTCAGGCTGATCCATATAAATCTTTTCTTCAAGGTCACCATAAAGAAAAGTTGTCTTTACATCCATTTGATGGATGATATGACCATGTACGGAAGCCAATGTAATAAGCATTCTTATTGTTGGGCAACATGAGAGTATGTATCAAAATAGTCAATGCATTTCTTTTGTCTAAAGCCCTTAGCAACTAGCCTAGCCTTGTACTTATCTATTGGGCCATCAGTGTTTCAATTCCTCTCGAAGATCCAATTAAATCCAATAATAGAACACCCAGGTTGGAGATCAACTAACTCCCATATTTCGTTGGAAACAATTAAGTCAATTTCACTCTTCACGGCGCATAGTACTATATAAAGCACTCCACCACTCTTTACCTTATCAATGTGGGACAAAGCCCACACAACCCTTAAAGCTAATAACTTCACCTTAATTTCTATATGGATTGCACTTAAAAAATAATTTAGATCCAAAAATGAAAGTTTAAGTCCTCATATCAAGGATCAAACTCCAACAATTAGTTTTAGGAAAGTGCATCAAAAACATATCTAAAATAAGCCTCAAATTTTCCATTTTCTAACACCAGCTTCCATTTAAACAACACAAGTGATATTATTTTTGCCAAACATTCATCTGATTCTTACAACAACACTTTTTGCGCCAACACTTTTTTTAACAACATAGTAATTTTTAACAGGAACGCCAAACAGAACCTAAGAATATTAATTACCACCTTATTTCATTTAAAAGATACATTCTCTTGAGATTTTCTCGAGTTTCCGCCCAGCCTATGGAAAACCAGTACTCTCAAACAATTAAATTAGTCGATGTTCAGTTTCTTGTCATCTTTTCAAACTGCACTTTTCCAACTTACAAATTTTACCCAAATCACTAAATCCATTTAAAATTATGGAACACATATTAATTTTTATCTGAGCCTTTGCGAGTAAGTTTCACAATTAGAATAAAAGAACAAATGATTTTATTATTAATTTTCAGATAACAATGCAGGAAGAACACACAATGTAGTATTAAGCAAATTGTGATTTATGAAACATCACACAAGATATGTTTTAGAAAGGTCACTTACACTGATGTTATCTTAGCACAAGAATTTTTTGGTTGCCGGAAAAGTTTAAAGCAATAAAGTGAATGAAAAGAAAATCACTTTTGTATAGGATAGATGTTAGTTGTGCTGCGCTCTCAGCTTGCCTAACCACATGTAACATTCTACTACGACAACATAGACACATATAAGCTCTTCAAAATGACATGAATAATCAAGCAAAATGGATTACTACGGTGAATTTTCAATATATTCATTGCAAAATTAAGAGGCAAATATCTAGATTTATGACTTACAGATTAAAATATGAAAATTTATCAGAAAATAATTGCATTAATACATTTTAGAGTGTTGAATGAAGTATCATACTGACATATAATTTGAGTTTTTGTTATAGTGCAAATCAATGTAACACCAAGTAAACTAATCCATGCATGTTAATATTATGTAAGAATCGTCTATTCTAATGTCTCTAAATAAAAACAAACCAAGTAATTCAGGCAGAAATAATGTGAGTATGGCATTGTAGCGTCTGAATGCAACTCTTGGTGAAGTAATCCCACACTGGATTACAGGATTTAAATACAAAATAACTATATTTTACAATCATTATAATTAAGCGCATTTAAAGAAATGATAAAGTGAGATTCCTTATCAAGTCCATACTTTTGCACTTGTGAATGTATTGGTGTCCTTTGGGTTAAATGTAACTTGGATGGCATAAGAAGAATGACTCTTGAAAATTTGAGCGCACACACATCCTTTGTCCTAGTCTCAGAGCTTTATAAGTTGTCATCGATATAATCAATATATAAATTAAAAACTTAAACCTTGACCTTGTCCATTGTATTATAATTGAGGCTATCAAATAGTAAGCTAAAGAGCTAAACAAGTGGCTTAGCTTGTAAACTAGGAAGCTAGTTGGATTTGTCCCCAAGATTTGCAACAAGAATAAAATCCTAGGATCTAAACTAGAGAATATCAATGAAATAAAAAGATATCACAACCTCATTTCCAAGAAGCAACCAAGGAAGCAAGCATAAAAACACTTCTTCTCTCTCTAAACCTTCCATTCGGCTTTTCTTCTTCAACCAAGAAATCAAAATCAAAACTTCAAGCTCTAGCCATGGATAAATCCTCCCATTAATTCTCAAGCTTCCTAACAACCAAACTAAGATAAGATAAATCTTTGAGCTCTTTTTATCAAGGTTTGCTGGGTGAAATAAAATCAAGAAAGTTGATAATGAATAGTATGAATAGAAACTCTTCTTTGGTTTCTTGATTTTGATGGTTGTTTTAGGTTCCAAAAACCATACTAAGCACTCCCAAGACTTCACCATCATCAAGAACCCATCTCAAGCTATCAAAGAAGGTAAAAATCTTTGACCTAACTTTATTTAAGATTTAAGTTCAAGATCCTTTTAGTATGTAGTTGTAAACATAGTTTTGGTGGGAGTATTGTTGTAATCTTGATGTTTAGCTAAGTAGATTTAAGGTTGATTGTTGTTGCCTCAAGAACATGATTTTTTTGAGAGGATTTAGTGTGTTGATGATGATATGTTGGTTGTTGGTGGTAGTATAATGATTCAAGACGATGTAATCTTGTTAAAACCAACAAAATGTAACTTTAAGCTTCTGCAGAAAGTACCAACGATGTAAACTGTAGTTTATTGAAAAATAACCATGATTATGATAGAAAATTTTATAAGGATCTTTTAGGCGCTTGAATCGCTTGATTCCGATTTACGGATCAAAAGTTACGGCCGTTTTACTAAAAGTGATTTACGCGACAAAGACTGCTACGAATTATGAACTTTGAAAATATAAAGGACCTACTTAAGAAGGTTCATAAATCATGAAATTTTTACAGAGAGTATCATATTGAGTTTAATAACTGCCATAAAAATTTCAAGTTATAATAATGAGTTTTCAATTTTATAAAAATATCGGAGCCGAGACCGCGCGATTAGAAACCGTAGAATCTTAAGCGGATTCGACGACAAAAATGAGAATGGACTTAAGATACTTTGAAAAAAGGAAGCGACCATAATGAGAATAAGTACTTAAAGAAATAATAAGGGTAATATAAGTTGAGAGGGTGCATAATAAGTAGCGCATGAGTGCGAGTCGCCGTAAATTAGAACGGGACCTAACGAAACGAATTGTGTTTATGATTATAGATTTCCGAGCGGAACCTAGAGCATCCTCCACCTCGAGATACCCAGGCAAGTTTACGAACCCAACTCCATTTACTGTTGTGTTGTGAAAGGATTATTTTATTATCATTGCATAAATACCATGCTTGCCATGATACGTAGTAATTGAATTTTCGCATAATGTAGCGATGTTATACGATAAGTATATATCGTAAAATATTTAATTCCGCTTTAAGCGTGACGTATAATTATAAGACCGAGAGTCGGTCGGAATTTTAAGATGAAAACCCGGGAATAATTTCGGTGATATTATTAGGACAATTAAAAGTCCATAGTAGTACGATTTGAAGGACTCAACATCCACTTACGAAATATTAAATACCTCGAACTTTTATTAAAATAATTTTCAAAGATCATATACCCTCAACTATACTTTATCGTTCGATTAAGAAATATTTATTAACTATTTACTTATCATGGAGGAAGTATTCTCCAGTGAATATTTATTTCAAACTCGATTAAATGTAAAAGATTATTGTATTACGTAAACATAAATTAGTTGAGAAATATTATTTAAATATTCTTTTCAAGTAAACTCATTCGAGGTTTAATTATTTATCGATTAATATTTATTTATTTATTATTTATTAAAGGGTTTATTTATGATTTAAAAATCATAAAATATGATGTAAAATACTTTCTGATTTTCGGAAAATCATTCGAATAATTTCAAATCGTCGGAGAATATTATCTCGACTTATTTTAAATATTTTGAAATATAGTTTCAAAAGGAAATCCCCCTTTATTTACTTATCTGTTGACAACGGTCAACTCACATCCTTAGTAATTCCTCCGAAAACTTTCGGAAGTACATATATATATATATCTGAGGTAAAGTTGTGCCTATCAACAAGCAAAACGCTTGGGGAACTTCGATATAGTTCGATGATTCCAAATATATGATAGGATTTCCTAAAGGACAAGGGAGGGGTAGGATCCAAGTACTTCGTGTATTGGATACACTATCGGTATCGTAGGAGACAGTACTATACGTACCTAGGGACCTGCGAAGTGTGTGTATACCTGAAATGACGACACATAGCTCGTATGCGGCAAGGGTGATAACCGGGATATGAAGGTGTTATCCTTCTACTAGTAGAAAAGGTTACTATTATCGTAGTACGACTGATCATCGTATGCGGTGGATCCAACGAGTGTCCTATTCTTCCAACTGGAATTATGATGCAATACCGTAACCCAAACCTTGGTGCTGGTTTTACTATTAAGATATTCACGAGATAATAAAATCCACTAAAGAATTGTTTTCATAAGAAGGTGTGTATTACCAAGGAAAACTAATTTAGTATAAAACATAATTATCATATATGATGTTTTACGTAAGTTTATCATATAGTCATTTTCATACTGTACATTATTATGCTGGGCATCATAGCTCACACTTGTTTTTTTAAATTGACACAACACAACAGTGAATCAAGATTCCTACCATGAGAACCACAACCAGGAAACGAGTAGGAAATGACCAGCTTTTCCGTAGGTTGTTTGGTGTTGTACCACAGGTAGTCCGAATAAGCTGGATTGGTTTCCAGTTGTTTTTAGTTCGGCTTATTTATAAGTATGACTTATGTAAGGTAATAAATAAGAAACGTATATTTGACCGATGGACTAGCCTTACTTAAAGGTTACTCCCCAGTAAGACTTAATTACTTTTGGGTTGTAATAATTATCACTTTGTGGTTTGAATTACTCTAGTTATGAATGGTTCATTTTCAAGACAATAACCTATAAGTGTGTGTGTGTGTGATAAGTGTGGGGTCATAAAGTGTGAGTATTTATATATTGTGATGTGAGGTATGTGGTTTATAATGGTTTAGATGGCGTGGCCTCCGAGATTCCTGACCCCGGATTTTGGGGCGCCACATAAATGGTATCAGAGCCTTAGGTTATCAAATCTTGGAAACGATAGGATATAAAATACATAGATATAAGAATAATAAATGTGACGACTGAGAATTTTACGACGTAATTAGTCAATAAAGTATGAGTTATGAGATGTGATTATAATTATGTGACTAAGTGATAATTAATTGTCTTATCTGTATACTAGAGTTTAGGAGCGTGGATATAAACGTTCCAATTTAAAGAGTCAGCTTAGAAGTATTGTTGTGGTGTCGGGCCGTCAGGTAGAACGGAACCCGTCCTAGTAAGGAATTAAGGAATATAAAATGTGAATTATGTGTGATTGAATGAAATGAATGAGTAATAAAGTATTTTGTCCTAAGTGACGTGTTGATTGATAATGAGGATAAGAAGCGTAATCGAAACACTGAGCGTCGGGCCGTCAGGCTGAACGTGACCCGGTACGCGTAAAAGAGGATAAAGATTAAAGAGGGATAAAATTAATGATCAGACCTGAGTCGTTATGTGACTGTATATATGTGATTGCTTGACTGTGTGCATGACTATGTTTAATTAACCTTCGTGCATTTTTATAAAATCATCCGAGTAAGATAAAAACATGGGATTTGTTCTGTGATCTTCGTAATGGTCCTAGAGACTTTTTAAAAATGATGAGTGAATTTAATCATTGGACTTTGCATTTTTAAATTGATTTTATGTGGAAAATGTTATTATTAAAGCAAGTTTGCGAAATTCATATAAAATCAACCGTTCGCTCAAAATCTTATTATGAGTAATGGTTAAAAAGCTAATTTCGAGGCCTACGTATTAAAAATGTCATTTGCAATAATTCTCGACTTCCTGAGAGAGATATATTTTATATTTGAATTTTGTTACATTTGAGTAAAAAGAAAAGGAACGTGTGAGCTAAAAAGGAATTAATAGATTACCACTTTGCCCTTGTTTTGGTGGAGTATAAATACATTCAACCCCCCCTTTTCTTTTTCTTTCCGTGCACTCACTATTTCCCTCTCTTCTCTTTTCTTTCCTCTCTCTCTCTCTCGTATACACTCTCTCACTCTCTCTCGGCTCTCTCATCTCTCTCACTTGCATGCAACCTTCAAAACCTACTCAAACTCAAAGATATTGCTACCTTTAGTTGTTATTTTCGGTATACTCTTCGATTCCTATTTGCATGTAAGTAATTACAGAAGTTTTGTTGGTTAATCACTATGGTGGTGTACAAGGAAAACCATTTCTTGATGCATAACCATGAGAGTGAATTTAAGCATGTTTGGGGGTCATAAACTCGAGAGGAGACCCGTTATGGGCTCCCTTAATTTCGACCACCACCGGCCATGATCTAAAGGAGAGCCGGTGGAGTTTCCATGATATGATCATTTGATTTTAACTTTGCATGTTACGGTTTCTTGAAAACTTGAAAAAAAGGTTTTGTTTCTTTCGCTGAAAATTGAGTATGTGATTGATAAAATGGTTGTATTGATTGTGTTTGGAAGTATATGGATGTGTGTAAATGATTGTTGCTTAGAAAATCAAAATTAAGGCTTGCATGTGAGTTTATCATTCGGTTTTATGCTAATTAAGAAGAGAAATTTGATTTTGTGAGTTAATCTTGGTGAACACTAAGTTCATATGGCCTAAAAGTGATTGCATGTTAGTTTTAAAGAAAATCAAGATGTGCATGCTATTGATTAGTCCTTGAGTTGTAGATCATGTTCTTGCCGAATGGAAAATGAGATAAAAGGGGTTAATTGTTGATTAAGTAAATGCATGTTGGTTGAATGAGTTAATTAAAGTTAGAATCGCTAGGTGATGCATGATTTGGTGTTTAAGTGAATGGAATGATCTAGTTAAAGACTAAAATAAGTGGGAAATGTGATATATAACCTTGCATGTTAAAAATCCATTCTTGCATGTTGATTTATGGAAAAACCCGAATGGGTCTTAGGAGTAAAAAGAAGGAATTAAGTTGGTTCTTGCCAATTATCTTAATGACCATGAGAAATTGATTGCATGATAAAGGTTGGATGGTTTTTATGTTCGCATTTTTAATAATTAAAAGAAAGTGTTGATTTCGATTTTTAATGTAATTAGGATTCGGATTTTTGATTAAAAAAGGATGAAGTTTAAGTGCGTAAATGACTCTTGTGATTTGCATTAGTTGTGTTTGACTATATGAGGTTGAAATTGAGTATACTTGGTTGTGTTTTGTATGTATGGTTCGAATTAAGGAATAAAAGAAAAAAAGGAAATTAAATAGTTGTTATTAAGAGCTATAAGTGATAACTATGGTCGTAAAAGAGTTATATTAGTGCGATTTGAGAAATAGCCGAGGTTAAGCGAGTACGCTTTGAGTGTTAATTATATAAGGATATAAAAGTTACGAGAAAGGGATATGCTATGTGCTATGTGCTTATGTGTATAAGCTATATTCGTATACTCGAGTCAAAGATATAATCGAGTTACAATATAAATTGATCGTTCCGGGAACGAGAGTTGAGAATCTGATTAAGATTTTGGTTTTATTGTAGATTCAGAGCGTGAGGGCATTCAGGCTAGGAAAGGAAAGGATTTACTAGGTGGCAGTAGTTCAACCTTCAGGAAAGCAAATCCAGGCAAGTAACTCTGATTACTTGTGTAAATGGTAATAAAGAGAATGTTGTCCATACCATGTAGAGTATTGAACTGTTTAAGTATGAAACCCTTGTTTTATGAAACCCTGACATTGATTTGATGAACCCTTGTTCTTGATAATCTGTTATTGATAAGCCTATTGATTTCACCCTTTGATAATCTGTCTTTTCTGTTCAAGTTACCTATTAAGCCATGAATTATATTGGACCCTTTGATTATCCTTGTTAACCCTATTTAATGATACCCTGTTTCTCTTGATCACCCTATTGATCCCTAAATCAATGTTGATCCTTCTAATTTAGTGCCTTGTTATCCTTGATAAAGAATTCTTGTGAATTGTTCCTTGCGTATCTTTGAATTACTCCCTGAACTTTGTTTCCTTAAAATCTGATTTAAGAATGAGTTTCGACTTGAAAGAGTTCGAATGATATCAAATGCTTGGTAATGATAAAATGAATTTTAGAAAACCTATTTGTTTTTCAAACTCAAGGTTTTCCAAATGAATTCCTGATGGATTGGATTGGGACGTAAGAGGCTAGTGGGACTAGTCCAGTCATGGTAAGAGGCTAGCGGGGCGTGTAACACCCCCAGATCCGGGGTCAGGGATCCGGGTCGTCACGGTCTTTCTTTCCACAATATCACTTCACTTAATTAATAAATAACCTTATGCTGTGACCCCACACTAATACACACCACAACCCGTTATAGTCTCAGAGATGAAATTGAAATAAGTACAAGTCCTTGAATCCGCAATTAAAAGTTATTACAACCCAAAATGATTACTTGATAAATTTACAGTTAATTGCCATT
Source organism: Apium graveolens (assembly GCF_009905375.1). NCBI lineage: Eukaryota > Viridiplantae > Streptophyta > Magnoliopsida > Apiales > Apiaceae > Apium > Apium graveolens. The sequence goes on along the minus strand of NC_133655.1, from coordinate 18,176,853 downwards.
ATCTGCCACAAGTTATAATTATACATAATTAATTCTCAAAAGTAGAATGCCTGATCTACCAATAGATCTACCTCTACAGCTATAGCAGCTATAACATCAACGGGAAGACGCGGGACGCTTCCCACGCGCTTGCGCTGGGTCTGCTGGAGTCTGGCCATCTTTCCTAACTGTTGTTGTGTGATGAAGAAATAAAGCAAGAGTGAGCCTTACAGCTCGCAAGATAATATATAGCGATAACAATAATACAAGTATCTAAATGGATACTTACTAGAATCTTTTATCATGTGTAAGATAATTACTTACTTGATATAAGTTTTAAAAGAAGATGAAGTTACCAATTACTTCACTATACTTATACCATTTTTAGAAATCTACTTGAACTACTACTGTTCAAAGTATAATAAGATTCACGAGGTCATCCCACAGATGAGACGACAAATAAAACTTGAAAATATTTGATCTTTGAAATATTTTGAAAAGAAATGAAGTTACGAGATACTTCATTCAATGGATACACCAATAAAACTGTTTGACCCTGTCAATGCTTCGGCAACCACCCATTAGTAGCCTTTCGATCGAAATGCTACGGGTAGGGTTGCAGAATTATCCAAATGGATGATGAACTCATTACGGGAGTTTGCCGCGCCAGGAAGACCACTTACGATGATCAGTCGTAGTAGTACAACCCCACCATTTTCTACATGTAGAGGAGAACCTGTCGGATTTACTTGTCAACCGAACACTGAACTCCTAAGGAATGGACCGCCATAGCGGAACTTCCAGGCCATTTGGGCCAATATAATAATACGGCTGGGCCGGCGCTACTCGGCCACTTACGCCACTCCTAGTTCAGATGAAATCCATGACTCTGAAACGTAAAGCTCGTCCCCACTTTCCCCAAGTAGAAACTTGTTGATACGGCTCCACCAAGAAGTCGTATCTAGTTGGAAAGGAAAACTCACCGATATTTCCCAGGCGATGCCTGTTAATGGATTAACTTGTTCCAAGAATTTTACTTCCCGAGTATTGGGTAAGTAATCAAAAACCCTTTTATCAAGACAGCAACCTTGTTGCGAATATAAAACACACCACAGAGCCGGATCCCTCAGGTTTTGAGCGAGTATTTAAATCCCCTTCGAAAGGAGGATCCTAAATATAAAAATGAGTTTTGGGATCCGCTCTAACTTTTAAAAATCATTTTAAAGACTCGAAAACACTTTAAAGAGTGTTTGGAATAATGCTGATTTAATAAAGTAAATCAGTCTCAATAAAAAGAAATATCTGGATATTATTATTTAAATAATATTTCCATAAAGAATAATCTTTATAAAAATAATTGAAGTAGAAGTTTTAAAACTCTTACTTGAATGAAAATTAAATAATCAAGGATATACTTATACAAAAGTACTATCTTTATTTGAATAATCGAAAATAAGTTTGATTATCGAAACATTATTCTTTAATAAATTAAAGAATATTATTAAATAATAAGCGGAGTCATAATACCTCGAATGAATATTATAATTAATATTCATTAAATAAAATAACGGAGTCATACATCCTCGAATGAATATTCAAGTAATATTCAATAAATAATATAAATGAGTCATAAGTCCTCGAATGAATATTCAAGATAATATTCATTAATAAAATAAAGTTATCGAATAAACCTTATTCGATTAATAGTTTTGAAAACTATTACCATATATATATATATATATATATATATATATATATAATCTACTCGGGATCCTCGACTCCCGGTTTTAGAAAATGCTTTTACCTTTGGGTCCCTATACTAAGGGTATATGCAAATTACCGCTATTCTCTAGCATATGTATTATCAACTGAACCAACAGATATATATGGCAAGAATACGAAACAGGCATGCATATATATACCATATCAGCATGCTACAATATATCGCAAGAATTTGCTAATATAACCATCATGCATCTACTACAAGATAATGCATATACAAGCGTATACATCACAACAACAGTATAACAGATAGAAAACTTGCCTGAACGACTGGGGGTGATAAAAGGCTCGGGACGAGTCTGGTAACCTATAAACAACAAGTAAGTTGGAATTAAACCAAAGTCACTTGTAAATCTATACTTTAACCAACTTAGACTCTAACGCTCGTTTTGCGCTCACTGATTCTCTTAAGTCACTCGAGTACCCTCGGCTCCACCATTTTTAATAAATTAACCATTACGAGTTTTAAGGCGATTCCTTCGCGAGTGTCTTACCAACTGCCTAACACTCTTACCATAATTGTTTCATGCATTAATTAACCCTTTTTGGTCTTTAACCTATGTTTCAAAGTAAGGTGAGGGGAAAAGTTTCGTTCGCGAAACGCCGTTACTTGACACGGTCGTTTCTCCTAAACCGTATATCGGAATCAAACGAACTACATATCAAAACGAAGCTCGTAACATGAAATATCTAAACATGGCAATGGTAAAAATCTAGCAGGGGGTTCTCGGGTCCTAATGTTATGAACAAAAGCAGTCTAAAGTAAATCGGACATTACGACGGCTATGTTTACGCGATTTCCCAAATTCAAACCAATTCAAACAACCACAATTTCAACTCCAATTCACAACCCAATTAAACCTCCATCTAAACTACATTACAACAGCCCCAACTCAACTCATTGTAATCAATTTACTTAACCCCAAAACTTGTATTTAAACTATACTACATTCTTTAACCAACTCTTAAGATTTCAACAAATCAACCACCACCATTCCAACCCAAACTCTTAAACAAACAAGTTTCAAGCTACTCTATCACCATAATAATCAAAATCATCTTATTATACATAGTAATCTAGGGTTTGGAGATGATATACCTTCCTTGAAGTGGTGGGAGTAGCTAGGAAGCCTTAAGAAGCTTTGAGAAGTCTTAGGGATGCTTGGATCTTAAAGGAAAACAAGAAAAATACAAGTTAAAAACTTTGAAATCACTATTCATTATCTTCTTCATTGATTTATTGAAGAAGATTGAGAAAGAATTGAAGGCTTAAACTCATGATATAGCCATAACTATGCATAAGGATGATTAGGGAATTATCTTACCAATTTAGGAAGACTTGATCTTGAGTTTTGAATTTTCTTGCCTTTGAAATAGTAAAAAGCCGAGAGCAAGCTTTTGTTGAAGAGAAAGAAATGATTTTGTGTTTTGATGAAAATGATTTGTTTGGCTTTGTTGATTTGGTTTTGTTTTTGTTTTAGTTAATTACCTATTTAACCTTGGACTTTGTGTGGTTCTCATTCAACCACACCTCCTTCCTTCCCATGTCATGCTTATGTCATGTTATGATGTCATCTTCCCCTCTTTGTCCTCTTCTCATTGGTTGGGTGACATCATCTTCTCTTATCCCTTTGATTAACTTCCTAATTGTTTGCCTAATGACCGCTGATCTGTTATACGGTTCGCTTAACTTTCATTTTCGTTTATCGTTTGAGGGATCATACCCGAGATCTTATTACTTAGGTTCCCTTAACCTTTCTCAATATATTATATTCCTTTTATGATCCTCTCTTATAATCCTTTAATTTAAATCCTTTTTATCCTGTTACCTTATACTCAATTCTTTCCGTATCTAGTGGATTTCCGGGAAAATCAAAGTGTTCGGAATTGGATTCTGACGATCTTTACATACACTTATATACCATATAGAGTACTAATAAAATCTCAGAATATCCATAACAGAACCCCTATATAGCGTGGCATGAAAAGTTCTCATTCAGCTAAAACACTATTCATAAGGGTTACAAAAAGTTGAAAATTTTGGGGGTTATTACAGTCTCCCCTCCTTAAAAGGATTCCGTCCCGGAATCAAATAGAAAACAAATGGGGGTACTTTTCTAGCATTGCGCTCTCTAGTTCCCAAGTTGATTCTTCTACATTATGATTCTGCCATAGTACTCTGACTAGCTTGATCACTTTGTTCTGAAGCACCTGCTCCTTCTTATCTATAATCCTTACTGGCTTCTCCACGTAAGTCAGATCTGGTTGCATATCCACCTGCTCGTACTCCACTATGTGTCTGGCATCCCGATGATACTTCCTTAGTATTGACACATGGAACACATTATGAACTTGTTGCAAGTTAGGGGGTAAGGCTAGCTCGTAAGCTAACTTTCCAATCCGTCTTAATATCTCAAAAGGTCCAATGTATCTTGGGCTTAGTTTTCCTTTCTTTCTAAATCTCATTAATCCCTTCCAAGGGGATACCTTTAGCAGTACTAAGTCCCCGACTTCATATTCCTTATCCTTTCGGGCTAGGTCTGCATATTTCTTCTGTCTGTCTTGGGCTGCTACAAGTCGTCCTCTGATAAGATCCACTATGTCTTTGGTCCTTTGGACCACTTCGGGTTCGAGCATCTTCCGCTCTCCTACTTCATCCCAGTATAAGGGAGATCGACACCTTCTTCCGTACAGGGCCTCATAAGGCGGCATTCCGATGCTAGCATGAAAGCTATTGTTATAAGATAACTCAATCAACGGCAAGTGATCATCCCAACTTCCTTTAAAGTCTATTGCACAGACTCTCAACATATCCTCTAGTGTCTGGATGGTCCTTTCACTCTGCCCATCCGTCTGGGGATGGTATGCGGTACTCATATTTAACTTGGTCCATGCACATTCTTGAAAGCTCCTCCAAAATCTGGAGTTGAACCTGGGGTCTCGGTCTGAGACAATGGACGCTGGGACTCTATGTCGCGTCACTATTTCCTTAAGGTAAATGTCCACCAGTCTATCGACTGTGTATCTCTCATTGATAGGAATGAAATGAGCTGACTTTGTCAGTCGGTCTATAATTACCCATATGGCATCGTGATTGGCTTTCGTCCTTGGCAAGCCTACAACAAAATTCATCGCTATCTGTTCCCATTTCCATTCGGGAATCTCCAGGGGTCGTAAAAGTCCATTGGGTCTCTGGTGCTCTGCTTTTACTCTTTGGCAAGTCAAACATTTGCTTACCCATTCTGCTACGTCCCTCTTCATGTTGGGCCACCAGTAATATTCCTTCAAATCCCTATACATCTTGGTACTTCCCGGGTGAATGGAATACCTTGAACTATGGCTTTCATCCAAAATCTCATCTTTAAGCTCTTGAACGTTTGGAACCCAAATCCGGTAGGAGTACCTCATTATCCCTTTATCATCTTTCTCAGTATGGATCTCCTCTCCAGTCATTGACTTTCTGCCTTCATTCATTATTTTCTCTTGGCACAATCGGATCTTTTCCAATAACTCTGGCTGCATTGAGATCTCAAAAAGCTTTTCAGTTCCGGTTCCAGTTACCTTTACTTCTGTTAGGTCACACACACACTGTAGAGGGGGTGAATACAGTGTATAGTACACTCAAATCGAACTTTAAGAACTTAAGTAACAGAAAACAAACTTTATTGAAACAATAAACTCTGTTACAGTATGGAACTGTTACCTCTCAGTGATGAACAAATATCACGAGAGCTGCTAGGGTTACAATGAATAATCTTTTCTAATAATGATAACACTTTTAGTGTAAACCCTATGTCTGTGTTTATATACTACACAGTTACAAGATAATCGCTAATTGATATGGAATATAATTCTGCTTCCTAAAATATATCAATCAGATATCTTTTCTTCCAAGTATTCCATTCTTCACGGAATTCCTTCTTCATGCATATCTCTTCTTATGTTTATCTCGATCTTCTTTCCTTTAATCAGCTACTGTCCTTATCTGATCATCCTTCAGCACTTAAGTCCTGATATCTATCTTCTGATGATTATCTCCTGATAATATAAGTACTGATATCCTTAAGTCCTGACTTCCAGTATAAGTACTGATCAACAGTTAAGTACTGATTTATCCTGTTCACGTAAGATCTGAAAGCTAAACATAAAACATATTAGCCATGACATTATAAAATATATCTAACAATCTCCCCCAACTTGTAAATTAACAAAATATACAAGTTTAACAGATATTTGATGATGTCAAAAACATTAAGTACAAATGCATGAGAAATAGACTAGATAACTACAACTTACAGTCCATAAAGTTTTTACCAATTTCAACTTCTGATAACAACTTCAATCTGTATAAATATCAGAATTTAAGCAGTTGTAGATCTTCGACTTGGCTTCTTCATTTTCTGATCTCTCTGATGTCAGGAGTTGTTCTGAGATAGTTCTTCAACAAACATTTCTCAGCATATCTTAGTTCATCAATCATTCTCCTTTTAACACCTTTAAGCTCTGCTGTATCTTCACCAGTTTGAAAGATTGCAGCTCTGAGATCATTAATCTTTGCTTTTCTCAACTCCTGATCCAGTCTTATGACATAAGCTTTGTCAGACTCAAGATTGAATTCAAGTCCCTTAATACCAAGATACGTTCTGATCTGTGCAGTATTAGACTTCATATCAACAATATCACCATAGTGATCTCTGTACTTTGGAACATATATGCTGTCAGACTTAACAGAATAAAGCCTTTTCTGTCTCTGAATCTGTTCTTTTAAATAGTTTGCAGCAGTCTATGTTATTCTGTCATCCACTTGAAGTAAGAAAAGTACATGCTCCAATTCTTCAAAATACTTCAAAGGAATGGCATTTTGTCTTATATGATAAACCCTACCATCTGTCATGAAATACAACATGATGTATTCTTTCAAGTAGGTATGGTAAACCATCTGTATAGATTCCAGTTGATTCAATCTCTCAGGAGTTGCTCCAATACCTGGTTCACTCAAGGAAGTTGGATCATTGGTAGTGTTGTGTACTCTTCTTTCATCAGCACTTCCCAATCCAGTTTTATCTCTAGCTTCCTTTCCAGTAACTACTCTTGCTTCAAAACCACTTGCAGTAGTCTTCAAAGATTGAGTCTGTTTTACTTTAGTGAATCCTGGTAGGAGTGTCTTTGATCTATTTTCTGATATCAAGTTAACTTGAGCACTGTCAGAGGTTACTTGCTTCTTCTGAATATCAGAACTTACAATTTCTTGACTCTGAACAACTTGACCCATGTCAGAGGTTATTTTAAGAACTTTTCTTGAAGTCAGAGCAAGATCATCTTTTCCATTAGTAATTTCTTCTTCCTCAGGAGGTACATAAGGCTTGATAGGTTCACCAACCTTTTCTTTACCCTTGGATCTTGGATCTATCTGTGGTTGTGATCTAGCCAAAGTTGCTTCAGTATGTGTCCTTTCTTTGATCACAATGCCTTTAGGTTTTGGAAGTAACTTTTTACCAGAAGCTTCAGATTTAGATGAGACTTTCTCTGATTTAAGTCTGGCTTCTTCTTCCTTTAAACTTTCCAAGTCCATCCCTGGATTTTCTTGAAGAAATAACTGTCTTGACATTTCCTCATCAAGATCTAGAAGTTCATCAGAACTTATCCTTTTACCAGCAGCAGAACTTATTCTTTTCCCAGTATCAGAACTTGTTCTGTGACTAGCTTGTCTTGATGTAAACCTTCTACCTTGACTATGACCACTACCCATTCCAGAGGTTCCTTGGTCATCTTTTCCATCATCCTTTCCTTGCAGTGTCTTGTTGGTTGTGCATTTGGACTTAATTACCTTCTCCCCCTTTTTGGCATCAGCAGGTAATAAAAGAGAGATAAGTAGTGCCACTGAGGTCTGGATTTTAGTAAGTTGCGATTGCTGAGAAGCTTGATTTGTCAGAATTTGATCAATCTGAGCTTGTTGTTTCTCTTGAGTTTTCTCAATATAAGCAACCCTGTCAATGGTAGGTTGGAAGAACTTTTTCTTATCAATTTTCCAAACTTGTTCCTGTTTGATAAAGTTCTCCTGAATCTTGTACAACTCTGCATGAGTATTGGAATGAAGACCTTGTAGATGTTTAGTACTCAATGCAGTGACTCTAAGCTGGGTTTTAAAATCATCAGAATTTAACATTTCATCAGCTTTAGTCAAGTGCACAGCAAGATGTAAAGCATTTGGAACACATGAAACTGAGTTCCATTCCTTAGTCCACTCCTGACCTGCAGGAGTTTCACTCCAAGGCACTGGTGCATCCCTGATAACAAACTCCTTTACCAGTTCAGACTTAGGAAGAGTCGGTGGAGGAGTATGTCCTGAAGGACCTGCTTCATCAGCATCTACAGTTGTAGCAGCTTCACCAGTATCTCCAATATTTGCAGCATCAGAACTTAAAGAATCAGTATCTTCTGATAAGACAACAGTGTGAGTAGCAATGGAGGCTTCAGCATCCTCTAATTGCTGATCTGATACTAAGTTCTGATCAACATCCATATCCTGATGCTCACCTAAAATCTGATCATCAGCATCTTGATGCAGAGAAGGTGTTGTTGATAACTCTGGAGTCTGAACAGCATCAGTGACAGGTGTTGTGGAAGGATTATTTGCTGTTGGAGCTTCTAAGAAAAGTATTGCAGGCACAACCAAGTTCTGAATATCAATTTCAGCACGTGTGCCTGGATCAACAAGAGACACAGATGGTGAGTTAGCCTTGTCAGATACAGCTTCCTGAGATGGAGTTGATGGAGAAGAAGTGACTGGAGCAAATTCCTTGTCTTGTGAGATCAGAGATTCCTGATCCCCTTCCTTAGCTACTTCCTCCTCATCATCTGAAACTGGCCTTTGTGCCCTCTGTTTCTTGTACTTCCTTGTTGATTTGGATTCATTGGGAGTTTCAGGAACTATCATACGTCTAAGCCTCTTGAGAAGCCTAGAACCCCCAATTTCAGAATCCTTCTGAGAAGTTGCTTTCTCAGCTTCAATCACCACAGGTTCTGAAGAAGGAATCTGTTCCTCAGAATCTGATTCATCTCTCAAAGTAAATCTCCTCCTCTTTTGAGGTGTTTGAGGAACAGTCTTTGTTCTCTTTGGCTTAGAGGATGTAGGCTTCACAGTAGGTGCTGAAGAAGAAGGTTGAGCAGTCTGTGAAGTGGAGAGATAGGATTGGAGATAAGTTTTGAGGGTAGGTTGAGTAGAATGAGAGGTAGGTACTGAAGTTGATGGATTTTGGGTGGTTGGAGGTGGTTGGACATCAGAGTAAACAGATCTATAGGTATCAGGATCAGCATTTACCAGGATCTGTTTTACAGACTTAGGAATCTGTAATGGTCTAACCACTTTCTTCTTAGTATCAGCATTTACCAGATCATTAAAGTACCTTTTTGCAACCTTAAAAGGTGGGGTTTGAGTGCTGACTAAATGGGGTTCATCAGTACAGTAAGTGTAAATAAGTTGACAGAATCTAGCAAAATAAACAACATCTCGATCCTCTGTCATCCTATCCCCAATAAAACCAATTATTCCAGTTGCAAAATCAAAATGAGTTTGATGGATAATAGCATACCCTATGTGCTGACTCAGAATTGGGATATCATCAAAATTTGAACATTTGTTCCCAAAAGCTTTGGTGATGCAATCAAAGAAGAAACTCCATTCTCTTCTGATATTAGCCCGTTTCAACTGTCCAAGTTTTGTCAGACTCTTTTCATATCCCAATTCAGCCATTAACTCCCGAAGGGCTGAGTCCTCTGGAACTGAGAAAGTACAATCCTCTGGAAGATGTAAAGCCCTGCGTACTGTACCAGGAGTGACTACAAAAGATGAATCACCCACTTGGAAGATAATACTGGGAGTTCCACGGTTACCACCATCATCAAAAACTCCAGTCCTCCAGAACCTCAGAACTTGTTGACTTGAAAATAATTCAGGCTGAGTTAGAGCATACCCAACCTCACTATGTGCAAGAAGATCTTGCACAAAGTGCAATTCAGATGGAGCTTCAGCATGATCAAGAATTGCAGCATAGTTGTTTGGAACAAACTTTGCTCCATCAATGATTAAATCCTTTGGTGCCATGTGAAAAAATTGAGAATTAGTATGCCTGATAGGT